>NW_010415883.1:7044-9845 GCF_000710305.1 Buceros rhinoceros silvestris | reverse complement strand
TTCCTGCTCTGAAAAGCTTGCAGACCAAGAAATTGTCAGATTGCCTTACAAACAAACAAAAGGCCCTGAGGACAGTTCGGATGTTTGTCCTCTCTGGGTTTCTGGGTGAGTTATGCAAGTGTGGGAGGAACGGGATAAAATGTAACCTCACTTGCTGCCTGCAGTCCAGTTGACTCCCTGTGACAGCACTTCCAGAAAAAAATAAATGATGGAACATTGGTGATGTTACCTGTCGGCATGAGAGTGGGGTGGGGTGACCCTGAAGCAGTTACCCTGTATGTCTGCTGCTTGCTTGGGCAGAGGCTGAGGGATGCTTTTCTGCCTGGTCCCTGGAGAATGGGCTGGGTTTAAACTGACCTAATACTGTCAGTTTGCAGGGACGCTTTGGTGAGCAAACATACCACAGGGTGCAAAAATAACTCGGGCAGGTTTTTCTAAACCTGCTAAAAATACAAAACCTGACAAACTGCTCTGCGTCTTCCGTAGGAGGGGACAGCCTGTTCGGGGATGACCTGCCGTACACTCCACAATGCACACGCATGTCACGCTGCTCACTGCTCCTCGGCTCTCCAGCGCACACGTGGCAGAAGAGTGAACAGGAATCCTCTAAGTTCACTTTTTAAACACCGCTGTGAAATTTAGGGTCTCGGTTGAAATATTTGCCATTTTTGTATAATCTGGAAGAGGGTTTCCAGAGATGGTGATCATTTGTAAGTTATTTAATAGTTGAGAATATAGAAATCTCAAGACGTGTATTTTAAGTGTCTCCAGATTGCTTCAAACACAGCAAATCACGCAGAAGCAGCCTGGGATGAAGTGCTTCCTTCAACACTACGTGTCGTAGGGTGGTTCTGCTTTCTGAGTGGTGGGCAGTGGAGTGCTCGGGCTGTGAGCACAGGCAGCCTCTCCCAGTGCTGAATGTGAGGATGTCATCAACGTGTCTGTCGCCCTTCAGATAGAGATGGCATTTTAAGAAGTGTATTCATCATTTTAACTGTTCCTTGCACTATCCCATAGCACACCAGGGTGTGGAACCATTGCTCGTAAGATTCCTTCCAAATGCTCTGCTGCAGCATTGCAAAGGGCTGCCTGGCCTCCCTCTGTGTGCCCTCACAGCCCAGGCTGCGCAGCCGGTCCATACTGGACGTGGTGGTGTGCTATGCAATGCTCTACTAGTGACAGCAGAGTCTCCTTTGTCACTGGTCAGTGGGACCATCACACTCTATGTAGAATGTCATCTTGCTCTGTGAGGGGTTTCCAGTCTTCTGCATTTGTCTAAACTTGCTAAAACTCTTGGGAACTTTTCCTGTATGTCTTGTGTGGAAGAATCTATTCCCAGTTGCTTCCATAGCACTAGAGATGCAGGCTGTCATTTGCAGGAAGAGCTCATGGTGTTCCAGGACGTGTAGGGGCTCCTGTGTTTTCAGAAGTAGCAAATGTTTGGGGCACTGGTTTTGAGACCCAGGAGGAAGTACCTTTCATCTTGGAAGACTGGAGCATTTGCCAAGTACCCTGCAGAAAATGCTGCAGTCCTGAATCATTGCAACCCAGCACCACTTGTTCCATGTGACTTTTCTCTTTGAAGTCACAAGCTTGAGGCAACACTGCTGAGCCTGATCTCAAGCAGCCACTGCTCGCTCTGATGGCCTTTCCATGGAGATGTTTGTGGTGCTCTCAGACTCCGGAGGAAGCCCGTTTCATTGCCACCTTTCACACATCCCCTTGGTCCAAGTGCTGTGATTTACATGAGATGGGCCTGGCATTCCAGCCCTGCGCTTGAGTTTTTGTGTGTCCTGGCCAAATTCCAGTTTGGCCAGTGCTGTGCACATGGTCTTTAAGTGTGCCCTGGCCGTCGGTTTCTTCCTCTCTTACCATGGGGTTTCCTGAACAGTGTACACATCACGAAGGTGAAGTAACCGTTTTAGCGGAAGCCTTCAGCTCCCACCCCCCATGCCACCTGCTATGTCTTCCCATGTCCCTTCACGGCTCCTTTAGAACAATCTCAGGTCCCTGACCGTGCCATTGTTCTTCCAGTGGTGTGACTTAGATCCTTAGCACTGAAATCAAGGAAGACTCTGGTCTTCCCTTCATCAAGCACAGGACAGCTGTCTCTTCCAAATACATCCACCTCACAGTCCTCGCCTCCATCCTAAACCTCAGTTCAGCCTTTCCTTTCTTAGCCCACATACCTCATCTTCACGTGCCACTTGCCTCTTCTTCCCTGGTTGGGTTTGCTTTCTCTTATGCTTCTGGTTATGATGTGATCTGCAGCTCAGTCTGAGCACACAGTGTTTGTCCTTCCCAGAAAGCCCACTTGCAGTGACCCCCAAGTAGAGCCAGGCTGGGTTTTGCAACTCATTCCATGCCCAGAGCAGGCATGGCTGCGTACTCTTCATGCTTGTCCTTCTGTTCTCGGGATGTCTGTAGGCAGAAAAGCCTGAAGACGGTGATTTCTCTTTGCTGAAAAGAAAGGCTAGTTTTGTATTTATTTTCCCACTGGGCGGAGTCTGAGGACCATCTTGTCATAGGGGTCTTTTTGGAAAGCCAATAAGGTGGAGCTATTTGCTTAGCAGCAGGAAAATCGATCAAAGAAAAAAGCTGTTGGAGATTCCTGGAAGGGCAGCAAAAAAGGCCTGGTCAGAACCTCCACCTCCACCACAGGACAGTCATGACCAGCTGAAGGCATGTAAATGCCTCTTGTTCTTGTTGGGTGCTCTTCCACCTGCTTCAGCTACATGTAATGGCCCTTTCATGTTGTTGCTCCGTAAATGGTCATTTCTGTGGAAATCCGGCTCTTCCCT
>NW_010415883.1:952-6930 GCF_000710305.1 Buceros rhinoceros silvestris | reverse complement strand
CTCGAAAACAGGAGGAGAGAAGAATAGAAAAAAGAGGGCCTTTGGTCATACTCATTTGCACACTTCAGCAGCAAATGCTGAAGGTCTTCTGAGGCTGCTCTTAAAACCATTTTACAAGCCATTAATGCCAGAAAGTACGGAGAGCTGGAAGGCGAACATGCAGCGGCCCCACCCCACCAGGTTCCAAAAACTAAACAGTAATATGGAAGAAAATGGAAGCACATTTGCCAGCCGCGTTTCCACTGCACTGGTTATGATGACCAGGAGACAGCACTGATTGACCACCCCTCCCTTTACACCGCAGCATACTCTCAGGTATCCCCACAGCTTCAGACTGTGTTTACTGTAGGGGGCTGAAGGGCCGCCAGCTCCTCACCTCCCCGCTGACAGCCCTCATTTGCTGTATATCTGCCTGTGAAAAATGTTCCTAATCTTGTAACCCACTAAGGGCCAAAGCGTGCCTCCCCCCTTCCACCACATCTGCTTTGCCCACAGACCTAGACAACAATTCGGCACGTCCGTTTGAAAGAAAAACAGGGAAAAACGGGGTAAAAAAAAAAACCCCAACAAAACAATCCAGAGGTGATGTCTAAACTGCTGCTTTACAGGTATCATCTCGCCTGGTTGATACCAGCATTCACCTTCAAGCTACAGAAGTGGTGGAAGTGCTACCCTGGTTGTTCAGGGCAGCTCCCAGAGCACGCAGTGGAGCAGCAGGAACACATGGCTTCCTAATGCCCTGGAGCCACCAGACCAACAGCAGTTGTTCCTCTGCTGTGTGAACCAGTTCATCTCCGGGAAGACTTCGCTTGCCACAGGCCAGTGGGCAGGACACTTCCATGGACACTGGGAGACAGCTTCACATCCAGTGTGCACAGACCCTGGGACATATCTTCAGGTCCCATCATGAAGAGGTAACTAGCCCATGCACGCTCACCTGGTGTTACTTCTACCCACTAAGAGGACAAGGAAAATCCAGCTTTTCCAAAGGATTCATTTTCTCAGCCTACTCTGGCTTTTATCCGTCTAGAGACTTCCCAGTGCTTCTGGGTTTGACTGTAGCTCTGAAGAAGGTTCACCTGCCTGCCCAAGTGTTTACCACTGTTAAACCCAGGTGTCAGAGCCGTGCTCTGGCTTAGCATAACACTGAGAGCAAAGGTAACTAGCAGCCTCACCACCAAGGTTAGCATTCACCAGCATCCCTCTGGGCCACAGCCCTCAGTAGGGTCAGTCTGCACCCTGCTTCTTTGCTCAAGCCACAAGAGTTTTGTCGTGAAGGCGAATATTCCCTATCCCAGCCTGTCTCTCAAGGCAGTTCGAGGAGGCCTTGTCTGTCCGATTCATTTTCTTTGTGTGTTTGGCAGCGTGGTGCTGCTCCACATGTGCACGTGTGTGCAAGAAAAGGAAAAATAACACAAGTTGTGTCTAGAAGCTGACATGGGTTAGTGTCTGCTCATGTAAAATGTGCAGCAGGATCTGATCAAGCCCATCAGTGGCCAGTCCCTGTAGCTGAAGGTACCTATTTACATAGCAGCTGCATGAGCATTCTGCGGGTCGGGGCACTCACATTTTCCCAGTGCCTCGCCAGTGACTGGCAATGAACGTGCTGAGCACTGCTGGCAGGGAAAGATTAACCACACTGCGACAGAACGGGCTTGATACAATTTATTGGCAATACTTGTGTCATATTTGGGAACCACAACCTTTTGTCAGACCGTTAGTGTTAACTTGCATGACAAGTATCAGTGACCAACTGTGTTTGAAATATAGTTAAAGTGCCTAGAAATAATAGGCGTCTTAAAAAAAGGAAAGGGAAGTCATTCCATCCACTCAAGCCAGCCTTTACAGATCTTACATCTTAAGCACAACTGATGTACTGTAATTGTTACGTGGACTTTAATGTAACCTCTACAGCAGGACACAGACAATGCAGTTCTCCCATTACGCACATGCTTTAGGATCGTTTATTTTAATGCTTTCGAATAAATATGTTCCATGCAGCACACTGCAATAAATAAGGAGCAGCAACTTTCATATAGTACATCCATTCATAATGTAAGTCACCATGTGAAACACCACATCTGAAGTCTTTGGCCCAGTCCCATACAGTGAAGCACACCACATCTGCACATGATCATATCTGGTTCATATGGATTTAATAGGACTATGCCAGAAGGGCAATGTGAGCACAAGTTTAACCAGGGGTTCCTAGCCATTAAATACGCTACTAAGTAGTTAAAAGGCAACAACTAAACCCATAAAGGGTTGATTTGTCTGTTCTTCCTTACTTTTCAGACAGAAATATAAAGTATGAAAATGCTCTGGATACTTTCAGCCTTGTGTAAAGCAGCGTGATTAATACGGAATGCTTTGAGCAGTACTGCCATGTACACTGCCATCAAAAGCCACAGCGAGACCGACTCTGACGCTGCACACCAGGGCGCTCAGCAGGGGAAAGCTGCTGTTCTGGAGGCAGCAGGGGCTGCTCGTCTCTTCCTCTAGGCTGACAGCTCCACCGCCCCTTCCTCTTCGCTGTCTGCTCGGTTGGCGCGGATTTCCACCAGGGTCCGAGCAAAGCGGGTCCACTCATCGTTGTGCGGGACAGCCAGCTGGGGGAGAAACCAACAGGGAATTAAGAGACCAGACATCTCATCATCTGCCCAAAATGGAGGCACCTCCTTCGAGGAAAGCTCCCGGCTTCCGTCTCTGTCGGTGCAGTGGTGCATGGTGGAGGACCGAGGCATGGGCCTCACCAACCTGCCGTGAGTTGGTTATGCTGAAAAGCGCTGCCGAGTTCCCAATCTGGCAGTGTCCCATTCAGCACTAGCCAGAAGGAGCTTTTGCAGTCAGCGGCAGAGAAAAAGGCTTTATCTGCTTGATTTTAAGGAAAAGTTCCTTGTTGGAGTGTTGTTGCAAAATCTACCCCTTGGCTAAAACACTTCAGGTTTTCCAGACTAAGGCGAGGTCTTGGTTCCTGCAAGCGTGCACACGTATGGTCAACGTCACACACGTGAGCTGGCCGTCTGAGGTCAGCGCAGCTGTGCCCAAGAGTAATCCCTTGCAGGACCTATGACAACGTACACAAGGTAACAGAGCTTTTACTGGATTGAAACTGTTCTCATGAAGTTCATTACAGCTCTTAATAGTAAAATAAACACATTGTATTATTTTAGGTAGTTACCCTCCTCTGCGTTAAGGAATTCACAAGTACGAGAGATGCGTTGTCATGGAAGGGTTACACCAAGTGGATGCTGCATTACTGGCCTGACTTTTTGTATCACCACGCAGGATCCACTTCCATTTAACGCCACGGACGTTCCTAATGAAGAGCTCTTGAACATTAGGCTTCAAGAGGGATGTGCAATCTAAATAGCTACACTTCCAGACAGAACGCTTTAGTCCTGTGGCAAAATAATACTGCAGTCATTTCCAGCTGGATCTGACATTACAACCTCTGGCAGACAATGCAAGTTGGGATTGAGAGAATTTAACAAAAAAAGAAAAGAAAAAAAAAGGGAAAAAAAAGAAAAGAAAAAAAAGGCAAGCCATTTTCTCGGACTTTGTTTTCATTATCTCAAATTCCAGAACACAGCAACAAGTGCCCAGATGAACAATGCACAGTTTTACTGCCCCCCTTGAAGCCCTGTGATCATGTCGTGAATATAATATGGAATAACAACTGTCTCAAGATATTATGCAGTGCTTAGTCCTGAAGAAGGCAACTGTCCGGGAACTAGGGGGCACATAACAAACCGCTGTCCACCTTCGCACATAGATGCCTTTAGACTGAAGAATGAGCAGGACCTCAGCTAAGCCAGTTTGTGGTACCCAGTATCCACTGTGTACTGACTGACTTCGTTTAAACCACCACCAAAGACCCCACGCAGGTGGCTGGCTAACTACAACCATTTGGCAGCAGCCAAAGGTGGCACAAGGTTGTACCTGTACCAGAACACAGTCCGACCTTTCTCCTCTCCTTACAGCCCAATAGCGACACAGGTAACTAGAGACTAAAGATCTATTTCGCCAACTAACAAGCCCAGCTGAGGAAAGAGCTTGTGTATACAGCCAACGTGAACCACGTGTGCAAGCTCCACATCCACTGCTGCAAGCTCAGTGGATTTGCCAATACCGGATTTAAGTACCTCCTCTGTATCTCACTAATCACAATGACTTTGTATCTAGCTTTGTCTCTACATCCAGTATTCTGGGAAAAACAGAGCACGTGTTTCAAAGCTTCCCAGGTTTCCCAGGTATAGTGTGTATATACAGGTCCACAGCCCAGGGGAGTGCTCCAGGTCTCTGCCAAAATGGTGGGCACTCACCTCCAGGACAAACCCAGTGCTCCTACACAGAAAGACCTGTGATGTCTGATGCTTCCACCCAGATGGAACTGGTAAAGAAGGAGACTTCAGCACAGGCAGCAGATTGCAATAAGAGCCTAGACCCTTCTCCTGGAGAAAAAATAAGTACCTGCACAAGGTGTGCATGGGTTGAAGATCTGTCACATCAGGTGTCTGAGTTACATGAAACAGTTAAAAGGCTGCGCAGTATTAGAGGGGCCGAGTCAGAGATAGTTCAGAACCGCGTTCCTGTAACAGACACCCCTGAGAATGAGGCACCTGGGACCCTGGGGACCCACAAAAGAGGGCTCTGCCACAGTCTCCACCCTCCAACATCACAACTAAAAACAGAATCAAAGCTTTCACAGCAGCGGACACCCACAACCAAGGTCCGCAAGGAGCAGCTCTACCCATAGCACACAGTAGATATTGCAAGTGACTCTGTTGAGGGGCACTGAGGTGCCCACCCACTGGACCGACAGTGAGGGAACAGCCTTCTGGGACCTAAGGTCTGAGATGTTGCCAAGACAGTGACACAACTTGTCAAGAACACCAACCACTATCCTTTGCTACGCCACAACCCGCAACCTGTGTAGAATCAAGGAAGACTACAAAACCCTGCGGAAGCAAGCAAGTGAAGAGTATTGGTGCCCAAGTCATGTTTTCCTCCATTTTACCAGCTGGAGGCAAGGGGGCAGCCAGAAATACACGTATAACGCAAATCAACATCTGGCTACGTGGCTCGTGCCATCATGAGCGTTTTGGCTTTTATGACAATGGGACATTCTTTGCTGACAATAACGTTAGGGAGGGATGGAATACACCTGTCTAGAAAAGGCAAGGGAATCTTGGGCAGGAGACTGGCCAACTTGGTAAAGAGAGCTTTAAACTGAAGCACTCGGGAGGTGGGGTCCAAAATGGCACTACTCATACCATCATATTCAGCTGGGGAATAAGCCAGGCCAACCAGAGCAGCTACAAATGTTCCTTAGTTGCCTCCCGTGATGAGAACCACAAGGACTACCACCCCAAAGGCAGAGCTATGGGGGATCCTCTTGCAGCCCTCTAGGGAACCTGCGTGCTTGATTTCCTCTCTGAAATGCCTGTACACCGATGCGCACAGCATGGAGAATAAAGAGGAAGAACTGAAGATCTGGCTGCAGTCACAGGGCCATGATCTCATTGCAGTTACAGAGACATGGTGGTACGGCTCACGTGACTGGAATGCCGTCGTGGGTGGCTCCGTACTTTTCAGGAAAGACAGGCCAGTAAGGTGAGGTGGTGCAGTTGCTCTTTATGCGAGAGAGCAACTGGAATGTATCGAGCTTTGCCAAGGGGCAGATCAGGACCAAGTTGAGAATTTATGGGCAAGAATTAAGGGGCCAGATAATATGGAGCCGTTGTTGGGGGTATTTACTACAGGCCACTTGATCAGGAAGAGGAAGTTGACGAGGTCTTCCACAAACAGTTGAAAGAAGCCTCACGATCACAGGCCCTGGTTCTCACGGGGGACTTCAACGACCTGGATATTTGCTGGAAAAGTCTACACAGCTAGACATACACAGTGCAGGAGGTTCCTGCAGAGCATTTGTGATACCTGTTTGACACAGGTGATGGAAGAGCCAACAAGAAGTG
>NW_010415883.1:0-774 GCF_000710305.1 Buceros rhinoceros silvestris | reverse complement strand
CAAACGAAGGACTGATTGAGGATGTGAAGGGACGGGGTAGCCTTGGCTACAGTGACCATGAGAAGGTGCAGTTCAGGATCATGTCTGGAAGATGCAGAGCAACAAGCAGGATTACAACTCTGGACTTCAGGAGAGCTAACTTTGGCTTCTTCAAGGAACTACTTGGAGAAATCCCATGGGTTAGGGCTCTAGAAGATAGGGGGGTCCAGGAGAACTGGTTAATATTCAAACACTACTTCCTCCAAGCTTAAGATCAGTACAATCCTGAGAGTAAGAAGTCAAGCAAAGGAGGCAGGAGACATGCATGGATGAGCAAGGAGATATTGGAAAAACTCAAACAGAAAAAGGAAGTTTATAGAATGTGGAAAAAGCAACTTGGGAGCAATACAGTAATGTTGTCCGAGTATGCAGGGATGCAACGAGGAAAGCTAAGGCCCACGTGGAAATAAATCTGGCAAGACCAACAACAAGGACTTCTTCAAGTACATCAGGAGCAAAACAAAGACTGGAAGAAATGTGGGCCCGTTGCTGAATGAGGTGGGTGCCCTGGTGATGGAAGGCACAGAGAAGGTGGAGTTACTAGATGCCTTCTTTGATTCAGTCTTTACTGCTAAGGCTGGCCCTCACAAGTCCCAGACCTTGGAGACCAAGGGGAGAAAGTCTGGAGAAAGGAAGACTGTCCCTTGGTTAAGGACAATCAGGTTAGAGACCGTCTGGGCAAACTGGACACCCACAGATCAGGAGGCCCTGACGGGGTGCACCCATGAGTGCTGA
>NW_010415882.1:47916-69518 GCF_000710305.1 Buceros rhinoceros silvestris | reverse complement strand
CCCCCTCATCCTGGTAAAATTGTATTGCAGTACAGAAGCACCTCAACAACAAAGAGGCTGGTTCCACTCGGTGCTGAGTTCTAGCTGACTGTATCATACTGTGAGTATTCTTGCAACGCAGCTGCACAGGCCAAGCCAAGATCCTGAGGTTTGCTCACCCCGACAGGTACCAGAGCACTTAATTATTTTATTCTGTTCTTATACAGTTAATCTCAGCAAAAGCTCCTTCAAAAATGAAATAGAGCAGAAATACTAAAACTTTACATAGGAAAGAAAATACAAGTTTTATTCTAGGGCCAAAAACCTTAACTTCAGCAGTGAACTCAAATAATGGAGCTATCAGGTATGTGGGGAGATATCCGCATGCTTTCCATCAAATTTTGCAGCACTTTCTCATTGCATTTTTTTCCCCTCAACATGTCTTGACTTTGGTTGCTTTAATCATCCTCAGGCTGACAAAAAAGTTAGCAATATTGTCTATTTTTTATATATATTGCTGGCTACTTACCTTCAAAAGAGCTGCAGTGGGTCATGGAAGAGTTCCCTTGTGTTCTGGTTGTCTGGAGAGACTCTGCACGTCTGTATCTGTGGCAGGGGGCTGGGTAGAATTAGGGCCACCCAACTGATGGCAAAAGACCATTATTCATATACGCGTACATATGTGTATACATCCACAGACCCGCACAACGTATAGGGCAAGAAACACCGAGCAGCGCTGCACCAGAAAGGAAACCAGATGAACTTTAACACATACACAACAATTTCTGTTCTCACCGCCACAGCACATACGTACAATCAATAGGAGCTGCATTTGGCTCAGTGAGTATTGAAAGTGATCCATGTATGCCTTAAGGAATGTCTCGGTGAGGAACGGTAGACTGCTTGTGACATAAGCCAATAACCGGTCCTCTCGAGAGAAAATGCTGTAGAGAACAAATGTCATTTCTCTGCAGGGAGTAAATGAGCAAAACTCTGCTCACTGGGACTCTCTTTTTCTTCCACACTGAAGAATTTAGTTCACTGGCAACACTCTTCCTCTACGTTACACACGCTTCAGTGAAAATAGGAGAGTATCGCTACTTCCGCCTTAAGGACAGAATAACCTTAAAGTTACTCCAAAAGGAGTTGCGCCTTAGAAGACCTTGTAAAAAGTCTTAAAAGTCAAACATGACAACAAACTGCATCATTCAGGGAGAACAGAAAAATAAAACACTCAACGGCGATAAGCTTGCAGGTGATACACAAATCCAACTTTTTTCCAGTCACAGTGCTACAAAATAAAGAAAAAATAAAGAAAATGGTTACCTTTTGTAAGTGTAGTTTTGGCACTTCTTGGCGCCTTCCGTCCTCGGTCAAGGTTAACCAATACGGAGCACCATCCGCTTTCTTTGACTGTAGACAAAATCTAAAATTAAAACCAACTTTTGTGGCTGTTGCTGAAGTAATCAGTTTTATTCAGTGCTTACAATTACCCCAAAATAAAAGGAATTGCTGGATATCTTATCAGATCACACTGCTTGCCAGGCTCAGCTATTTACTACGCTAAATTATACAGCTTAAGTACCAAACCAGAAGGTGCCAGAAATTGGGGAATTTATAAGCTGGTAAAGCAGAAGGGTGGGGGATAAGCTAACACGATTAGAAGCACTGGGTGCCCTGCTCCAGAAGGGCAGTTCAGTGCGTTATTCAACAGTTCAGCAATTCAACAGTTCGTTAATATGAATAGAATTTAGCAGCCTCTATGCTGTGACAGCCACTGTCAAGCAAGCTACTACTGTATTGTTGGTCTCGTTGTAATGATTTCTGCTTGTAGGATGAGATCTAGTTCCAAAAAGTGTCATAAATTGCAAAAAGACATGTTAGGTACTTTCTTTTGGATTGTAAATGGAATAATTTCCTTTTATACAGTTTAACTAGTTATGTTCAGATTTTAATCTTGTAAAAATAATACTAATTAATATAGTTTTCCTTGTATTCCCCGATTACTTTCTGTCCTCTTAGTTCCAGGTTCTCAGTTGTAATGGCCTACAGCTCTACTGCAGCCTTCCTAGCGGAGAAACAAATTTGCGCCAGCTTGCTGAATAACCACAGTAATGTTCAGTCACTCAGAACTCCTCCATCTGTGTGTCCATCCATCCAAAGAACCAGCTGCTCTGCAAAACACCGTATCCACCTTGCCCGATGCATCCGTATCTGAAATATGTTGCTACCGTAACTGCCATTTCCAGCCCTACAAGCAAAGGCAACAACTGACCTACCTGGAGCCCTCGCTTGTTTAGTTGGTCAGGTACAATGTTTTCTTTACAGGTCAACTGCTTCTGCTGCCAGAGCTGAAGGGAAACCTGCAAAAGGAGTTTACATGGGTTTATTTCTCCTCCACAGAAAATGAAATCACTAACTGGAAGCATTGTAACAAAAACTAACAGAAAGCAACCATTTCACCAAGGAGGAAGAGAAGGTCAGAGAACGCACAGATTTCATCAGAAGGCAAAGCCAAGGTTTCAACGCCTCATCGCAGATCTCCTGTTTCCATTGGTTTTCCACTGATAGGCATTTAGACAAGCCAATTATTTTATTATTGAAATTAGATAATGAGATAATTACATAAACTTCCTTTCTATACTTGTATTTATTCCACTGACACAGGGTGCAGAAATATTCTTGCAAAGGAATTGATGATTAAATGTGAACTTGCTTCAACAGATATGAAGAAATGTCCCTGTTTTTGTTACACACCCATGCAGCTCTTTTTTTAGTTCAGCGATTAACATAGGATCTGAATCAGCAGCTAATCATTTTCCAAAATATCTTGCTAGAAACCTGAAATTTCTTCTGAAGATATCTCAGAAGAAAGTGTCCTCCTGTAAGAAAGAAAATGTGTGCATGATATATAACAATTTTTTGTAAAAAAACTTAATTATGTTTAATTATCATAAATCGTTGCGACTTTTCTCTGATATACCCCCTGGAGTGAACAATTACTGCTGATTAGAAGCTTTGGGAAAAATATTGATTAAGCCATGTTCTCAGAAACAAAAGATGTGTGTGAATCTCAAGGCACTGTTAAAGTACAAAGGAGGCAAAAACTCTTTCTGACTTGCATCTAGCAGACAGATAGTCCCAACCACACGACCCTTCAAAGCACTGCAGGAGAGGTGTGTGGTATTCGGAGTTCAGTGGTCAGTCCTGCGGAGCTCAGCACTTCAGCCATACTTTAAATACTAGAGTATCAAGACTTTTGTAGAATCAGTTTAAAAGTGACTATCACTAAAGGGTGAAAAGATCCTGAAACTCAGTATTTTCTTTGATGAAGGAATTTTGTTGAAAATGCTTTAACTTACTATGTACAGCAAATCAGTTTTTAGTGAAAAATAGTAATAGCGCAGTTACAAGTCACATAAGCCAATGAACTGTGTTAACAAATAACACTTGGAAAAGGTGCCTATGCATTTTAGTAGCTTAATTTCCAGTTTTCAAGACAAACATTCCATCACTTAAGCATCAAAGCTTCTGCCTTGGGCGATTATTCACTGCTGGAACATCTGCGGAAGCTGAAGTTACTGCCTCTCAGCTGTTTGTTACCATCACTCTTTTGCCAAAAACTGCCAGCCCCATAGACCGCGATGCTGCTCAGCCAGCAGAAAGCACCACACAAGGATTTCCTCATCTGTTCCGGTACAAAGTTAGTTAACTTAAATCCAACAGTTTGTGCATTTTGGTGAATCAAAAGAAATGGCAGAATTTCTGCTAAAGATTAAATCTGCACGTGACACTTCCTCAAAGTTCTCATCTAGCAATTACAACAGCAGCGGTTTGGATTCAGAACTGGGGAGGGATCTGGATCTGACTGCTCTAGACTGGATTCTCTTCATCTGCTACAGTGATTTGTCCCAACGCAAAAGGGACAGGTAAAGAAGGACGTGTAACAATTACGACCATGCATTACGGCTGGCTGGCACATACTCCTCACGGCAACGGGACAAGTTGACTAAGAAGCCGTGTCAGCAACAGAACATGAGCAGGAAAGAGTTAGAGCTGTGCCATGCTCAGTCCTCACCATCTGGAAGTCTCTGGCCAGAGGCGTAAGATTTGTCCCCAGCAGCTGTAAGCTGTGTAGGATTTAGATGTCTTTGCATCAGGCAACTGCACCCTCTCTTTGACATAGCTGTAATCCCCAATTATAGTCCAAACTGCAGGAATACGGCGTTAAAATCATGAGAAGGGGAAAATCTCATATTCAGAGAATATCCTTGATCAAGCAGCAGTGTGTCCTGCGTGTCGATCAGGCCTAGAGAGATACAGTTCTTTAAGACAGAATTGTTGGGTTTAGTCTTACAGGTTGATTCATTTACAAATGCTGACCCTGACATATAATCTTCAATAAAAGCTCCACTTTTCTATCTAATTTCCATCTTTTAGCTCAGACATTAGCATTCCTTATTCAATGCTCTCCTCTCTCAAGCATTACATCAGATTAATTGGTGCTGTATAAAATAAGTTGCTGGGTGCACAATGGTAACCATGGTAGCCTTCGTACTACCTTCACAATGCATATGTAATTCAGTCCTCAGGAAAACATAATTAGCGTGGAGCATAATATAGTCTCTCTAAACACATCACCGCGGTATGAAATGCACACAAAGCCAACGATGCCTACAACCTCCTCTGAACTGGGCTACCGTTCCTGCGCAGCTACATTACAAATTAATATACTATTAAGTAGTTTTGCTGCAACATACCCACCTTGCATAATACTACTTCAACTGTCTGTCTTTTCTTTATGACCAAAAGGTGGCAATGTTCCACTTATTATCGGCTGGCCTCAAAAAGTCGGAACAACTGTACTCCGGCAGGAACAGTGAAATCTCTTTCCAGCCAAGCCAGGAAGCTATGCTTCATTAGCTGGTGTGCTTACTGGGTCCCATACTTCGGTGATGACACCTTCAGTTAAAGCGACACAAATATTAAAATACCATTCAAGTTGTAATCCAATGAGCCGTATGAAAGTACATTCATGTATATCTTCTTATAAGGAAAATTAAAAGGCATATGTAGCTCAAAACCAAAGTGTGTTCTCTGTTACTCATCACATATAATCACCCTGATTCAGGACCCTCCCGATGTGTTTATACAAGACAATTACTGCTATGCAGTGAGCGAGAGGTTTCCCTAGCCTGGCTGCTCAGAAGGTCCCACCTAACCACTTGAGATTTTCACAGAGCTCATCTCAAGAACTGTATCTCATTTGAGGATTTGCCAGTTGTGAACATTGAAGTCTTCTAAAACATCTGCCAATGAGGCCTTGCTACCAGACCCACATGGGCCGTCAGAGCACAGAACTGCATGGAAGAAGCAGCGTGCAGTTGTTACCAACAATGGCATTACTTGCTTTAATGGAACAAGTTCAGAATAATCACATGCAGGAATAAACTGTTGCCCTGGTGCTGGGCCCACTCCTGGGATCGTCAAACAGAGTGTCACACCCCCAAACACTGAGACGCTACTTCCATGAGACAGCTAAGTGACAAAAGAAAGGGTGTTTTTCCCGGTGTTTCACAGGGAGGTGTTTTTTCAGTATCAGCAGTAAAATGGGAACCATAATGTTATTTTGCAGAACTCTTTCTGGTATTTAAGCTGTCTGACTGCTTGCTATGGAGTTAAAGCAAAAGCTAAAGAAGAGAAGCCAGGGAAGAGAGGAAGGTGGTCTGTACAAGGAGCATCCTTACAAATACACTGAAGTAATTGTTGGGTTTCTAACAACAAAAGATAACGCTCTGAGGCCAAATGTGGCACCGTGATCATTCTGATGACGCTGGGGAGAAAAAGTTACAATAAACGATCTAGAGGAATAAACAAATCTTCAAATGCTGCCAGCTAATAGCTGTTAAATTACGATTAGCGACAAAAGACAAAATGAGAACTGCTTCTCCACAAAAGAGGAGTAACAGGAGTAAGGAGATGTCTGAACACGTGCAAGGTAGTCAGTACTTAGCAGACATGGAAGTAATTTAATTACTCGTGTGAATACGTATTGATTTACTTTACTGATGTACTAGAGCTGTTACTCTCATTAAGTGTGGGATAGCGGCGTGTCTGAGGAAATGTAGATATCCACTACACCTCTGGTAAAAATTTCAGACACCTTGTTTTGGACCCCAAATCAACTTAGCAAATATGATACAAAGTAGATGCCTGACAGTTAATTCATCTTAGCCCCAAATCTTTAATACTTCTCATGTTTACAAGATTTATCTTCATTTTATGCTTTCTACATGTACATGAGGGGAAACACTTTCCAATTCATAACAAAACACTTTGAAACTGTTACAATTTTTTGAAGTGTTTTTGATAATCCTGTTTGACCTTTCTTTTATACCAACAACATGCTATGGACACTTTTCCCCTGCTAAATCCTTGCGATGTGGTAGTGCTGTTATCAGAACAGAATGAACTAACTGAGGTTCCCACTCAAACGTTGCCACACCAGGTGACAGCCTCTCACCCCCGTCTGCCAAGATAACAGATGCAGATCTCAATTTCAGGTATTTATGGCAAAAGGTAGCGTTATGATAATAAAATTCCAGCCACGCACATGCTGACAATCCATTTACACCTGTTTCCACACACTTTGACTTTTAGGTATGTGGGGAAATGAAGCATTTCTTTCAAGTGACAGTGCTATAAAACAGTTTTTCAGGTGACAATGTCATTGAATTCAATTACATAGAATCACAAGAAAATGCTCTCTGTTAATACTGTAATGCCTAAGCAGACACACCACACTTGCCACTAATGGCCATTAAAAAAATATATTTGGAAAAAATTGGAGAAAACTGGTAAAACAGCACCATTTCCTGCTAGTTCAGGAAAAGCTCTTTATCCTCCTGTAGGCGATGACAATTATTTCATGCATTTACATTCAGTTATCTGTCATCAAATAAATGTTATATGACACTAACTGTACATTTTTCTTAAGATACAGTGTTTTATTAGATATTTTGTCATCTAGTCTCAGTCATGTCATCAATTCTAAACAGCACTTTTAAAGTAGTTGTAATAATTGCAGGACTCACTAGACATAGATCCATTCATTTATGACCAGTTATCCTGGGACGTTGGAAAAACATGAATTAGTCATCACGAACAGAAACAAAACGAAGTAATTCATTCAGCTTCTGGTAATAGAATTTGGGAGCAGAAAGATCACAAATACTGTTTGCCATACATTATATATTCTGTTTCTATTATATAAACTCAGCTTTGCTTTATGTAAAACACCAAGGCACTACTATCTGCAACTGCAGAACATTTTGATCCAACTCTAGTAAAAAATGGATTACTGAGTCCACAGAATACACGTTTTTATAACCCATCACATAGAAAGTATATGTAGCATGGGGTGAGTTACCGATCTTGAGAAGGGTGATGAGGTGAAGTCAGCTGTCCCACAGATGCTAGTAGTAAATGTCTGGAGGAAACCTTATAGGGATATAAGTAATAGAAATACAAGTCAGAAATCCTATTGTTATCCTAAGTAATGCAATTTAAGCATTATCACAGTAAAATATAGGAATATTTTAGTTATTAGCTGTTGAGAATTAGAAATTCTATTTATTCATTTAGGTTACTAATGTTTGTGAAATATTTCACTATCATTTAATTACTGGAAGTTCAAAATCATCACCCTTTTCAGAATCATCATTTTCAGAGAGACCTTCTTCAACTACCAATATACCAAATATTTACCAGCCATGCAAATCTACATGTACTGAATAAAACGTATAGATGTATATACACTTTCTAGAAAGCAATGCTCCTTTCAAAGTCTCTGGGTTCTGGTACCAAATATATATGGCATGATTTATTAGAGAAGAATTTTTTAAGCACTGCAGGAACACCTCAAGAAAATCAATAGCTGTTAGCATGAAGAATCTAAGAAGTTAAGCTGAAAGTAAAGAGTCAAAAAACCCCTCCTTTCACTGAAGTGCAGTGGAGAGACAAAACCATCAGCATTGTTTAAACAAAGCAGGAGCTGTAGAAGTTACCATCACCAGAATTTCACAGCAGAGATCGTACATAGAAGTTGATCTGTTTCTTCAACCTTAAATACCAAGTTCTGAAACATTATTGTGACCCACCAGTTTCAGGTGTAATTCCAAGTTAGAATAAAATGCCAGATGCCTACAGATACTAACTCAGAACCAGCCAGTGCAGTTAAAATATTATAATGATTAGCAAATCAGCAAGGTTTTATAAACCAATTCAGATAATTTCCAATGTTTATGTACTCACTCTATATATTTATACAACCAAAGAAAAATTAAATCAGCACAACAACAGCGTTAGCCTTTCCAATGTCTGCAGCATACTTATGTTAAGACTTCTGTCTTACTACACCTTAAAACTCCCTGAATATTTTGAAAGTGTCCAAAAGTACTTCAAAGTTGGGAGATATTTTCCTTTTTTGAGGGTGATGGTGGTGCGGATCACATTATTATTAGAATTAGATCCATACTTTGCAGCAATTTTCCTACTCTGTAAGTACAAGTAGAGGCTCGTGCCAGCTGCTGTACAAGTGTTAAATAATCGATCCCTTGTCCCAAGAGCTGAAAATAAATACAGTCAATGCATAGCTAGATACCAGTTCAAGTTCCAAAACTCATATTTAGAACACACAGTAAACCTTACAGTGATTTATATTCAGAGTTCTAGCGACATTCTTGAGGATGGAGATGATGTGAGAGCTTCCTAGTCAGCTTTCAGTCCAAGACTCCTTTCCTATGCTCATTCCATCTTTTTTGCTAAGCAAGATGCCGTTAAAGAAACTTAAGGATAGATAGAAAGAAATATCATATATAACAGAGTTCCACCCAAATGCACATTCAGGGAGACAGGTATTGGCTTGTGCTAGATGAAAAATAAGCTCTCCTCTCGTCAAAAGTCTAGTGCCAGTAACTGCCCGAGTGACCACAAAAGGCATTATGAAAAGCCCACCACTAACGAGAACACTGACAAACTCTGAGGCCCGTTACTCCCGACTGGTTGTTACTAAGTTGCTTGTAGAACACACAGAACGTCTCTGAGCACCTTCTAATTGCCATCAACACTATTGTGTTAGCAGGTGTTAGTACAGCGTATTCTGTGGTGGTCGCCAGGCTACAAGTCCATTTCAGCATGCCAGTTAGCTCCGTCTTGAAATAAGTGTATTTAAGGTGCGTTGTAAAATGAAGTCATGATTAACTGAGAAATAATCACCGAAGAACTGAGTCTTTTCTTTAAAGAACCTTGGTTTTACAAATGCTGCCATTGTTCCCGGTAGCTGTGAGTTGTCATTCAGGGGAAGCTGTCGTTGTGCTGACACGCTGCAACATGAACTCCAGGGTAATTGTGCAGATTAGGAAACAAAACATTCACGTCCCATCTGAATGAACAGAAAAAATGTAAATCAAATTTCTGTTTGGTTAACTTAGTAACATAGCTTGTCTTCTGACACTTTCTCATGGGAATGGGGAGCCCAAAGGTATGCGTTACCTGAACTGGTTTATTTTGGATACTTCCCCTGTTATTGCTAGTTTAGAAGAGCAATTTTCACATGTAACTCACTGTTTTTTTACAGGGTTTTAATGATTTTAAAAGTTTACTGCAAGTTCATACATACCAGTTTCTGGAAACCAGAGAAGGCAATGGATCAGACACAACAGTGCACTACCTAAAAATTGAAACACATGGACACCAATTCAAATGTAGCAGAAATTACAAACAGAAGAACAGAAGTGTGTAAGTAACCTTTTTCGCTCCAGTTTTCTGAAGCTTCCAGAAGATTTGGCAAACATTTTTATCAAAACCAAATACGCAAATCTGCCATAAGTACTAATTTTCCTGCAGTTTACTGAATCTTGAGTTAAAACAGGCTTAATAAATCCGGACACTGAATTTTCTGCCAAAGTAACAACCTCTGTGTAAGTGTCCCTAGTCTACCTGGAGAAGTCCTGAAAAGCATCAGAACGAAGCTGGAAAGAAGCTTACCCCACTATGCTAAAAGCTACCAGCAAGGGATTATTCTTTCTCTCTCTCTCTCCCCCCTTTTTCATTCACAATGGTGTTCTTGGGAACAGATTTATTTTGTACTTACGATGTCTAATAACAGCTGTTATGCATTTATTTCCCCACTATCCTGGCACAGTAATGTTATCCTACTTAACTCTGCAGCTCTTTCCGACATAAAAACGCACCCACCGTGACGTTCTTTAATGCTGTAACAGACTGGCAGTGACCTAGGACTTCATGGCTGTTACCAGCGCACACTCCAGTTGATTTAACTCCCCTGTAGTCTAATGGATAGAAGTCATTACAATATAACTGCTACCGATAATATAAAACCTATAAAACAGAAAACACCCAATTTTAATGCCAAGATTGGCAGACACATTACTCGCAGAGACAAGTATTTAGAATAGTCTTTAAGTAGAAGAATTGCTCCATTGTTGTTGTTGTTTCACGTTAGTATACTGATATTTTTCAGATGCTTTCATAGCTCCATTTCAGTACAATATTACTGGCTTTGCAACCCAACATCAATAAGACTCATTCCCAGAGAACTACTCTTACCTTCTCCTTGAATTTCCACTCTGCTTCTGTTGCCCACCACACACCTCCTCATACAGATCACAGATGATGGGTAGAGACAAGATTTTCTTAAGAGCACTTCTCAGGCATTATTACACTCCACAAAGTACATTTATTTCTAAATAGATTTGATTTAGGGTGTGTGGGGGTGTGTGTGTGAAATGTGGAATACACTAAAAGAATAAAGGCCTTGTCCACAATTCCTATTTCCTTCTAAGATCGAAGAAGCCTCATTTTAAACAAACTTGGTTTTTAGTGACTGGTTCTTATCAAAAATAGATGCTACAAATGTTCATTTGTTTGCTGCAAAAGATTTTTAAGCTCAAAAAATTAGACATTTCTACTTGTCATTTCTTCTTATCTCTAAGTACCCTTTAAGAGAGAGCCTAAAAAGTCAGGCTCTTACTAGATACGCAGCTTTCTATGTAAAGTTCCCTGAGGTTCCCATGAATTTCCTGTTTAAAGGCAAACCATCATGTGATTGCAGGTTGGTGTGGTGAATGTAGTAAACTGGTAAACTTGTTTAGATTCTAAAGATAAGGGGCGGGGGGTATGTCAGAGGAAAAGACTACTATAACGTTACAACTGAGAGCGCAGAACTCAAGCTTGTGCAGGAGACATCCCACCCACATCCACCACTACAATGTCGCCTCATGTGTCATCAGTGAGGCTGACCAGGATTCAGGAGGCACTCCCTCTAAGGACAGAAGTCTTTTCCCAAGTCGATAAATGGAAACAGAATTAAAAAACAACTTGGATAAAGCGATGAGTTTTAAATTTGACTGAAATTAAAATAACAACACCCAAACTCAACCAAACACTTTTAGTGATTTGATCTAGCTTAGTATGAATGAATAACACAAGCTAGAAAATGCAAGAAATTAAAACAGAGGAAACTAGCAAATAATCTAAAATATCAACACCTTATTGGAAGCAGAAAGTTGGGTGGGGAAGAGGCAGGGACAAGGACATCAGCCAGTTAGAAAATGGAGAGGAAAAACAAGCACTAACGGTACTAAACCAAAAGCCAAAGTACGTAACATCTTTGGAAAAACCAACTGTGTAAAGAAGTATTAAAACTACTGAAGTACTGAGCAAAGGTATTTAGAAAGCAGATTAGCAAATCTAATCATAAACAATTTAGTTGATCCTTTCTTGTGGGTGGGGAGTAAATTGGATGACTTTTGAAAAGCTTCCTTCAGCCATATTTTTCTACGACCTGCAGTTGCTGTATCACAAAAAGTGGTACTTGAAAAAAGTCTACTTGTATTAAAAATTAAAAGTTCAGCTCTCGTATTTAGGAAAACACCTCGGTAGTTCAGAAGGTGCTGAAGTGTTTGTTTACTCAGACGTGTTACCTATTTTGTGAGTTTTGTAACCTTCTAAACTATGAAGTAGCACACTGTACAATAGTCTTTCCAGCTTTCTCTCAAAATCCTTTCCAAACAGTAGCTTAATCTCTTTAAACACTCGTCCAACATTTTCTGCATGCACTGACGCCATGGAATGTCTTCCAATAATGAAGAAAAATAACAGCATGGTATTTCTTTTATTTTTCATTTCTCTTGAGCTGTAAGGCGTACTTGTAAGATAATGAGTACTTCATGAATGATTAACCCATCATGTACTTAAGACAGATAGAAGATATAAATCTTGAGTTGTTTATTCTGCATTTTCATTGCCAAAATGGAAGGATGGCTTTCTTTTTGCAATTTCATGCTGATTACATTCTGTATAAGTATGAAAGTCTTAATCAGTGGGACTACCCTAAATATTCCTAAAGACATAAGCCACAGAGGAATATGTCAGCCTTTTCTTTCAATAACAAAATGAAGTAAAATAAAGCAAGGAAATAAGCTGGAATAAGCATTTCATAAGCACTTGTCAGAGGACACACTCTTTATACAGTATTTTCGTTGCTCACATAAATTGACTGATACGCGTAAAGTGGGTGAGCCCTAGGAAGCCTAGTCTGATTCCTCTTCGATTGCCTTTGTCTGAGATTATTTTGCTCTTAGTGGAACAGCTGAAATGAACGTACAGGGTTATTTTGTTTGCTTCACAAATGAAAGCTTGTATTTCCCTGGACTTGCGCTGGGGCAGAGCATACAATCAAGCTCAAGCTGTGGACAGCGCTGTTAGTCTGCACTGCCGTCATTACCAGCACAACCCTGGCAGTCGCACCCAGCAATACAATCCAGTACAGCATCTCCTGGCAAAATCCACCCACATACGACTTTGTATTCCATATAATCCAGCGATAAAAGGCCATATTTGAAAAAAGACCATTTGCATGAGCTCCTCATCTTCATTTAAAACATGGCAGAAAGAAACCCCAGAGACCATTTGAAAGAAAAAAGGGGACATTCAAACTGGGAACATCTCAACATTGGGAAGATGTACAATTCAGTTTCCAAACCTAACAGACATACCAACCTAAAGCCTCATTTTCTGAAAAAACCCCTACATTTCAGGGCCAAATAAAGCTTCTGAAATACAGTGTAATGAATAGAGAACTACCCTGAAATCTGTATAACTTGGACTTTGTGCAGACTGCGCTCAAAAATGAGTTAGTCTGTATATTGCTTGGAAAACCACCATTCTGTCAACTGTGGTTCTGTATAATTCTAGTACGTGCTGCTGAGAACTTGTACGTAATGTAAAAATAAAAAGAAATTTTTAATTATGTGAAGTTTTTCATTCACCAGCACATGGGGAAGCACTTTATTGGGTAGGAAGTCCACTTCATGTGAGCTTCCCTTTAATTCCTTCTGCGCTTTCTGGTTTTTTGCTGTCTTGGTAGTTTTAGTACAAATTACAAACCACTAGGGTGTGACTTAGGGCAGGGACCCTAACATGTAGGAACAGAAAGACTTGGGTGAAGCCTGAGACAAACTGGGGGAATGTGAATGTGGTGGAACGTAGCGATTACATGGGAGGAGCTTGAAAATAATTTAAACAATCCTTACTCTTCAGAAGTAAGGCTAAAAGGAAATAAAACAAGGCATGAAGGAAAAGTTCTGTGCATGGCTTCTCCTCCTCTCCCATTTGCTTACTGCAGACCAGTGTTATTTTGCCCTTTTTAATGTAACTTTGCATCACTCTCTTCTATTGGGGGGGGGGGGGTTGACAGTTATTGTAGTTGAAGCTCCATCTGAAATTAAAGATCACGAGTTAACTGAGCTCAGAGGGAAACATGTACAGCTATCGCCTTGTTTAAGCACTACTGTCTTCCTCCCACTTGCTTCTATTTAAACATGGAGAAAAGACTCCTAAAAAAAAAAGAGGGAATTTGCAACCACTTCAGATCAGTGGGATCAGAAAACATCCATGACAAGGAGTAGAGGTATTACCTAGGTGAAAAGTAAGCAGACTGATCAAATTTGTAGCATTGCTTAGCTCACTGGCTCACAGACACTTCAGCAAGAGATTTGGTAGGCGGATTGTCAGCCGGCAGCACCTCAGATAGCTCTGGCGGAGCTGACGTACCCGGGTTTACAGCGAGGTTTGATCTCTGAGAATGAAGGATTTGCAGAACTTCTTTAAGTTCCAAAACCACGAGGAAAGTGATATATCTATAGGTCATGGTGACAGGACACACTGAGATGGAAGAGAAACCGTTCTCAGTGAAAGGAAAAAAATAAACAAACACAAACCAAACAGAACATTACAAAAATTTGAACTGCAAAAGCTATTAACTATCCAATTCAAACTGGAAGATTTTTAGCCGAGTCTCTCAGCTCTCCAGTGCTAATTATTGTTCATTAACTTTCCAGGCAACCATCATGCTGCAGCTTCGTGTGCATGGGTGTTTTTCTTTTTAGTAACTTCAATATCGCAAGGTCTTTTTTTTAAAACATGCATAAATGAAATTCACAGAGCTTACATTTACTGCTGCTAAATACCTGTTCAAATCTTTTTTGGCAGAAAGTATCCAGGAAAACAAACCATAAGTATTTCAGAAGGAAATCAAAATAACACGCACTCCTTATCCTCCCATAGCCTTTCTCCTCTCTACTCTTTCTGAAAACTTTTAAAATCTGAAAAGCCAGTAAAATCCATGTGGTAAGGACTAGTTTTAATAACAATTTAAGAGTTCCTGACATGAAGTTCTGTTTTAAAAAGCTGCAGATCCCAAGGAGAGCTAGTAACAAGCTCTCTCCTCCCAGACAAGTTTTCTACCATAAGCTACTAACACATTTATCTGCTATTTTGTCATACATTATTTTTTCTTATATTTTCATCCAAAAGTAAAGCATACACATTCCTACTGAGGGGCTGAGTCTTCAATAATACTCTGTGTTACAGCCACGTTTGAAGATTGCTTTTATATAGTACAGATACAATTTCTGGTCATACTTAAAACATTCATCCAAATCAAGAGGGCTTTAGGGCTCCTGGCAGTTCAGATTTCTGGGTAGCATTCACAGCAGTTGTGCATTGCTTAAAAGTCAATTTAGTACGTATCTAGTGAGCAATATTTTTTAAGAAAGTCACTGAACTTACGCTCCGCTGGAGATCTAGTCAAGGTGTTAATTAGAAGTGTTAAAGGTACCAATTTAAGAAAGTCCTAGTCCAGTTTCTGCTCATGGTTTGTGAACGCCAAGTCCTCTTTCACCACCAGCACCAGCAGCTCACAGTAATTACAGTAGTTACCCAGAGACAAGGTTTCTGAGTTCAAGCAGGACAAAACTAACACCTCCTATGTGGTGTTATCTTGCAGGAGAGGGCAATCAGAAAGCTGTTGGAAGTGTAATACTGGGAAAGAAATGAGAAATAAATTTTGTGTCAGCTGGTTTTGTTGCAAACCTTTTCTCCTTTATGATGAAACTTAGATTAACCTAAATAAAAGCTCCCAAAGTAGCCCCCCACTTGTCCTTCAAAGAATCTCCATATGCACATACTGCTGATAAGTCATTCCACAGACTGACGGAACAGCGGGGGCTGGAAGGGAGCTCTGGAGATCGCCTAGCCCACCACCCCTGCTAGAGCAGGTTCACCGGGAGCAGGTTGCACAGGATCCCGTCCAGGCAGGTTTGGAATCTCCCCAGAAGAGGACATGCCACACCTCTCTGGGCAGCCTGTGCCAGAGCTCTGCCACCCTAAAGTTTTTCCTTATGTTTTCCTTATATTTTTAGACTTTTTGTAGACATTTGGATGTGCAGATATAGCAGAATTTTGGACAGATTTTATCAGGAAATAGTGGTGCTTAGAGAACTTGCTCTCCAGCGCTCCAATGCCTATATCTGCATGACAGATTACTCAGCACATGGGAAAATCAAGACAGCATTTTTCAAGGTGGTTTTGCTATGCTACTCATGCTCCTTACCCTTCAACTTCGCCAGCACAATCAAATGAGAATGTGTTAAAGCAAGAGCAGATATTATAACGACAGAGACAAATGAGACAGAGGCTTCGTGAATGCGGTGCTGTCACAGTACAGAATCAAACTGACGTGCTTCCTATAACAGACCCAAAGCGCATTTTTTAGTTTAAAGACTGAAAATAGAAAGAAAAGGCACTAGTTCCATACAATATGTAGTTAAAGGATTACGGAGGAACGTTCATTAAAACATTTTACCCCACTTATTACACACACACTATGCAGAATTCATAGATTTTTGAGCTCAAGCTAATTTTACCATCATGATGATCTTCAAGATGGTGGTTAATTGAGCAATGTAATGCTAACCAGTGCTTTGGGGGCTGAAGTTATATGACGAAAAGCAACATACCAAGTAATTCAGATTTTTAGATACTGAACTAATTTCACAGAAAAGAAAGCTTGCATATTTAGCAGGAAGCCATCAAAACTCAAAATAGAAGCCAGCTTGAAATAAATGATGTCTTATTTTAGTGGGGAAATTTTGTTTAATTGCACTTCTGAATGGAATTCAGCTTTTAATGGAAGATAAAGTTTCCAGCGAGCAATGCCTAATACAAAGCATAACACAGACACAGCACAATAACGAACATTCCCACTGTACATATATACAATCCAGATCATTATGATTCAAAGATATCGCTTTTCTCACTAAATCAGGGGCGTGTTTTGACATGAAATCCGAGCTGAATGCTTCTCTGAAGGACATTCAAATCCTTCTATAATACTTAATTCACCATGATGCTATTCCCATTCTGTGCTTATAAACTGAAATCAAGCAGCTATTTTAATTATTACAACACAGAAAAGTATTTCTGAGAGCTGGGGCCCTTTGGAGTGGTTTTGTATCAGAGTTAACAAATTCAGTCAGAGGAACTCAACCCTCTTGGCTCTCTACGTTGCCACAGAGAGGAAAAGCAGAAGTTTTCATGCCTTCTTATGGGAAAACTGTCTGGCTGCCATTCTTCCCCGAGTCTCTCCCTGCTAAGAAACAATTGATCTGTCAGAGCTTCAAGATGAGCTGATGAAACAATCCCAGGGCAAAGACTACAGCCTAGTATCTGTGCTCCACTTACTTGAACAACATTTCTTTCCCCACTTTCATGAGCTGTTTACCATATTCTGTTCTTCTGTTTGTTTGTTTTGAAGTGCATTGTCTTTCCTCATTAGAGCCATTTGCATTCCCAGGGAAATGTGCACCTGATTTACATATTTGCTAAATCCGGAAATATAGTCTTGAGTATTAGTGCACTGCAGAACGTCATGATGTAAACAATGCAAAAGAGTCTCATAACAATTCCAACACATCGCTCTCAGGGCAATTCGTACAAGGGTTCGACGTTGTGGTGTTACTAAGAATATGATTTTGATGCAAGTCAGAGAGACATAAGTTAGCATGTTTTTGCTTGCAACTCTAATTCTGTCCAGCTTATTACAGAGAAAATAATTGAATGGAAGAGAGGAAAACATATTAAAAGTCAAGTGAGAAATGTAAAGAAAAAGATTTTAAGTTTCCATGGCCTGGTGAATACTGCTGTGCTACTGCCAGATTGGCAGAGTTCCTCTTGGGGTCATAACAGTCTAACTACGGGAAAGCCCCTTGAGCAGGACATTTTGAAGAGTTGAGTGTGTGCTACTTGAATCCACCCAAGATTTTCTTTGAACTCTGTAGGGTTTTGCACAGTTGCCACATAATTCTCCTTTCGACAGAGAAAAATATTAACAGGAGTTTGCCGCCATTTCTTAGCCCCTATTTCCACCAGCTCTGCTGCAGACTATTAGACTCCGGTGAAGACTGAAAACCGTCTTTTTGGAATGATTTTAAGTTGCAGTTGCTATGGCATGAGTTCAAACAACCTGCAGTTATTTTATTATCTCTTCTGTTACATAAGCTGCATAGAAACTATGCAGTGCCCTCAAATCGAAAGACAACAATACTTAACGTTAAAGAGAATTGCCTATGGCATCAACTGACCTAATGTCTTTCCTTGTTACGGACATACGTAATTCCATTCCCAAAATGTTTTTGTACTGTGGAAGTCAAATCACACCTTGATTTCCAGAGGTCTGTCTTCCAGCCCTCCCCACAAATGACATGCAGCTTAGAGATTGTTTTCATAATAGAGAGACAAATAGCTTCTCCTCCTTGTTATGTCTCTCCTGCTGTTTTCATTTGAATACAGGAAGAGCACTACCAAATATTTATTTGTAAATAAATAAGCTGCCGAGAAACATTTCATTCAGGTAAGTGCAACAAGGCAGATGGGGGACTTCAGTTTCCTCTCCAGCATGCTTGCTATTTTAGGAGATGTGTCAAATATTCTCAAAGATAAAGGGCAAAAAGTTCACTCTCTTCCCACAAAACTGACGATTTCAGCCCTAGCATATTCGTGGCTGAGAAGGAAACCACGCACACAGCTGCACTCCTGCTGCTGAACACAAAAGTTAGCGAGGAAGAGGGCCAAGGGCCCAGTGGTAGAGGGTTTGACTTGACTTCCACAAACGGAGGAAACTACTACTCAGGCAGAGCTGGGAACCAGCCGCAGAATAAAAAGGAACTGACGTTCTAGGTAGTGCCTGTAACAGAGGGAGCGAGATATCCCATTGTTCAGTCACTGCTGGTTTCAGAAACACCTCAAGCCTGTGTCTGTACACGGTGATATTGTATATTACTGTAGGAAATAAAAGCCTTCGTCTGGACATAAGTCATGAATGGAAACATTTTTCCCATTCAAAGCTTAGAGAATTATCTTTAATATGCAGCCACCAACATTATTTGACCTTTAGAGGTTGAAATGGCACAAGTCACATTACCAGAGTCCCCGTTTTGAAAACCTCTTCCTACCTTAGCTATACTTACACTGAAAAAAAGGGGGTGTTAAAGTTACCTCTACTCTTACAAGAAAAGCACACTTGCTTTCTCATAAAACAGTAAACACCACAAGTTTATCTAGTGTCTATTGCTATAAAGAAGCACATAATCGTTACTGCTAAATATAGAACTCTGCAAAAAAATCTCGATGTTAGATATATCACCCTTGCAAAAACATGAGTAATTTTGATACTGGTATAAACGTCCTGAAAATATTTTTATATTATAAACACAATACTACAATTCCTGCTTTGAATATTAACATCACAGATTCAGTATTTTGAATAAAATGTGTATAGTGAGAAATGGAATATGGTTGCTTGGAAGATTAATGAAAAATAGAAGCCAACGTGAAAAAAGAAAAACAACCAAACAAAAAAGCAGATACAGCTTAAAAGATAGGTTTGTCATCTATTTTTTTCCTCCAAAATCTTTAACTCTAGTTACATGTAAATGTGACAGATGAAACAACCCAAAATACCCAGAATGTCGCATTTCTTGTGTTGCTGCTGGTACAACAGAGCACAGCCCTTTCAAGCCTTTGCTCATGAGATCTTTACCCCATTCTGATTTGAATAGCACGCTAAGTACTGCTTTTTCTTTCTGTTAAGCTCAAGGGCATACTGGCAATCAGAGTATTATGTAATTTCCCCAAATAGGAAGATTTCCATGACAAAAGCAGACAATTCAGCACAGCGCTGCGTGAAATACAAAGCTGAATCTGGAAAATGCCAAGGTTGGAGCACCCGGTTTATTCGCATTCTTCTTCCAACAATGCTTGCTAAGGCTGCTGTGAGGTGTGTGGCACCAGCGAAGGAGCCAGCAAGGGAAAGGAAGTGCACAGTGGCAGGTGTGGGGCAGGGACAAGGTTTCTCGGGTTAATGGGCTGCAGACTGCTCCGAGAAAGAGCAGAAGTCCAGGGCAAACAAAGGAATACGTTTGCCGTAGAACAAAATCTTGAGAAACGGTGCTAAGGAATTCAAAGCAGTGAGTTACAGCAATGTCCCCTCAACTAGGAAACCACGCGGTGTCAAGGTAAACTATAGTTAGAACAGTGAGATAACATATTCACGCTATCCCAGTATCCATCTCCTCCCAGGTACTACACAGCAAGGCTACTAAATTTTTCAGATTCTCGTTACTTTACGTTCAAAACTACCATGTATGTCAAAGCTCACATGCCAAGGACAAATACTTACGTCTGTCCTAATTGTGACTATGGGTTTTTGGATGGGTTAATTACTCACAGAAGCCATTCTTCTATGCTTCCAACCTTACAACTTGCCCAGACACCAAATCTAAATTTCAGATTACAAAGTTGAAAGAAATAGCCAATTTATAGTTGTCAGTCTACATAATTTTGCTTGTCTGGGGGGGGAAAAAAAACAAATTCCACCACTTAAATAATATTTATGCTACTTGACACACAGAGGAAGTACAAACATAACCTAGAGGAGCAGGCACATCAGTCTCTTTGGATGCAGTTTGCTTCGTAAAGCTAGTTTACTATGACATACATATAACGAGTAATTTCTGCGTTGGGGGTTTATCATCTGTAGGAACACGCTTGCCTTCGTGTTCCTACTGAAGTTAGGAAGTGCTACCTCAGTTTGTGTTAACATGCGCATCTAGCATTTTCTCTCTACACCTTCCTCCTCTATGCTCCAGCATTTTTTGCTTTCCAAAAGAATTTAATCATTTCTAGTTTTACTCAATATTTTAAAGGCAAGTGGCATTTATAAGGCAGATTTACAGAGCTCGCAGTCAGGTGGATTTCTGCTGGTGTGTCAGCTGAATGTATTTTCTTACTATAATGTCTATAGAGTTGATAGCTGCAGTCAGATAAGAACAGAAAAGTAATAGCACTAGGAAGCATATGAGCAACCTAGGGAAGTTATGTCTGTTTAAGGGGGACTGATTTTTCCCCTGTGAAATTTTTAAAGCGTAATATACAAAACAATGAGTCATTGGTTGAGAAAGCAGCCAGTTCTGCTGCAGAACAGCTTCAGAAAAACTTATCACCTCAGTGAGAGGTGAACCAGAAAGCTGGAGCATTGGCTCAGCGAATGAACGCATGAGCACGTTGCCACAGATGCAGGAACTCTGAAGACTGATTTTCAGCTACGGTTATGAAATACAGAATTCAGAAGCATTACTTGGTGGGTTACAGAGAGCTCAAAGTAAATTACTGCTCACTAAAGCAGCAGTGGCTCCAGAGCTAGATTACACAATGTGGATTTTCATTAAGAGTTGTCCTAAATCTAGATTGAATGTTAATGAGAAGGCAAGGAAGTGGGTTCTCAGAATCGGTAGGAGTTCTGTTGTCTGCTTGAAAAAGTGGTTACTACAGGAGTCAGCATTCTCTGGTAAGATTTCACACTCTATAAATATGAATTATGCCTTATGTTACCCATGAAATCACACATGGTTAAGGAAGTCAGCATACTATGTTGTATGTATATATGATATAGAGTTAAGAATGTTTTATATTACATTTTTCTTTTAACGTACAGCTAGATGTTACATCTGCTAATTGCTTTCCACAGTAGAAACAATACACTCAATTCTGTGTTTTACATGAAAGTCTTAAATCTTTTCATGCATTATTATATCGCATGCAGGAACGTGGATGTTTGGTAGAAATGTTTCTAGGAATCCAGCCCTATTTTCTTTATATATAATAGTGCTTAAATGCAAATTGCTTTGTTTCAAACTCTTTCC
>NW_010415882.1:32943-47813 GCF_000710305.1 Buceros rhinoceros silvestris | reverse complement strand
CCCTACAGGAGAACCTGAATTTATTAGAAAAGAGATCAACGCTACAAGCAACATGAACATCATGGTTTACTGTGAAAACAGGCAAAAGCACTGCAATAGTTCTTTATCGTTGCTCATTCTTCCAAAATGACAACTTTATGTAACCCGAAGAAGAGCTGGCTGCTTTCTGTCCTGTTGTACTGACGGTGTTGGCATAGGCAGTTACGACTCAATTTAAAAAGCCCAAGAGAGCGCATTTGCGCGTGAACACTAGAGATGGGCCAGCTCCTTTTTAATCAGCTATTAAGGATAACAAAATGGCATTTGAGTTCTGCCTGGTCATTCTTTACCTTCCAGATTATCTGGAAAAAGAAGCTAGTAGGCAAATGAGGAAGGCTGGAAAAAAGAAAGTAGAGCAGAGATGCAGCAGAATGAGAAAGACTGTGAAGCAGCAGTGATTGCAAACAGTAGTGGCAAATGGTTAGTATTGTAAATCTTTTGCAACAGAATGCTTATTTTAGATGAAGTGGCACTTGCTTTCACTAGAAAGAGCCATTTATTTTTCATGCATCTTTCCAAATAGGATAAACTGGAGGAGGGAAGTGGGTAAATTTTATCTGCATAATAATTCAGGCATCATGTGACAGCATATTTCTCACCGGCTTTTCAACCTATTCTACATCCCATAAACCGAACAGTTAGAAGCCTGTCCTATTAATAAAACCAGAAATACTAAGGTTGATCACTCCCAAATCAAATTATTTGTGACCAAATAAAACACAGTTATAGCAATTATTTTTCCTTATGTGAACAAGTTTTCACTTTGTGCTCCCAAACCACAGTAGTTAGCTTCCAGGAGCGATACCAGAACAGTGTGCAATACCGGGGTGTTACCTGATTGGTGAGTCTTTCAGTCCTGGGGCATGCAGGTATTCTAAGTGAGTGCATGTGCTAATTGTCACCTGCTATTTGCATTTTCCTCATCAACCATCTGGCTTCTGACTAAATAGCTAGCAGGGCTCCTGATGTTGGTCATACTCCTAAAAGAAAACAGATCAATGTTGCTATTTCAGTTCTTCTGTGGTAATAAGTGAACTATAGACATGGAGACTCCTCTTCCACCACCTCCAAATATGTCCTCCTCCAGTACTGGGTCAAGGTTTGCAGAACTACATGACGCTGCTTTCTAAAGGGAAAATATGAACAAGTTGCCATGAGAAATGCGACTTGCTCCCCAACAATCGTTTGCTGATTCCTCCAACAGTCTGTCCTGGAAACAGATTGTTCTTTTGCAATCAGCTCAAGGCTAAATAAGAAGACCAATCTACTCTTCCGTTGCATGTGAAGGTTGCAATTCAATCTTCCACTGCCATTAGCTGACCAAGATATTTCCTAACAGCTGCTATTAAGTTCACATCTGACGTGTTCTTCACTCTAGGAAATGACGGTACCCAGGAACACACATTGCTTCACGGGGTTCACTGGCCCATTATCTACCCTATGTGTGTAACCTGGGCCCCAACGATTCAGCGTGGCAGACGGTGAATGCTGGTACTAGAGCTGCTCTAGATTTTGCTGCCACTGAAACTGTCACCACCAAGCGTCACTGGGATGAGAAGACATTTTGTATTCTGTCTTACACAGGGGTGCTTTCAGTAGCTTTTTCATCTTTGGAAGGTGAAAGCTGAAGAACAACACTACAGAATTTACAGTATTTTAAAAAATTGAAAAGCATTTTAATTGACTATGCAAACATTTGCGCTGCTGACATCAGTATGTATTTGGGACAAGTTGCTTTGGAAATACAAAGAGAGCCGACAACTCTTGGGGTGCCAATTCTCAATAGCTCTGACAGTGCCTACTCTCAGAAATTCTGTAGCTTATATCGAAATAAGAGGCAACAGCACAACCAGTTCTAACTCCTGCCATTAATTTATATGACACTTGTTGCAGGTTGCCGCTTCTGCCTCCCAAGTACATTAGTCTTTTTGGAATCATTTGCAGGCTAGTTTGTGGCACATCCTATGACTTAGGCTTGCTTTCAGAAATTTAAGCTTTTGCTCTACACTTCCTAGGTAGATTCCTACTGACTGCTGTCAACCTCGACTAATTTTCCTAAACGGTAATAATACACTTGCTTCCTTTTATCAGATATAAATAAAAGTTTATTAATGTACTATTAATATTTATTTAATGTCAACTTTTACACAAAAAGCTTTTAAAACGCACCAAAAATTACACATGCCTTAATGGAAATGATTAAGCCTTCCTATACATACGCTTAAGGTAGGCATGGCCATTGCTTGACTGAGTACCTAGCTGATTAGCTGCTCCTGTCTGAATAGCTGTTTACACATGGGATGACCTCTCTGTTAAAGGATTACCTAATCTAGAACCATTAGCAGTAACCAGATGAGGAACCAGGTAGTATCACACTTTGGAAGCACGTCAGTGTCTAGCAGAACGTGACATGTATTTTGGTCAGCATTTCTGAGAGCTTTCACTAGCCCTGGATTGCAGAAATCCACAGGATTTCTATTGCCACGATTCCAAAGCATCTACAGCAATAATTTTATTGAAGCCCTTGTTCCAACATAATTCCATCCTCTTACTTCTAAGTGCACTGTTTTTTAATCTGAAGTCTTCCCAAAATCTCAAGACAACAATGAAATTCAATCAAGGCTAAACGGGAGAAAGCATGTTGGGTGGATAGGAGTTTGCCTACTCAATTCTCTCAGAGAGTCAGACAGTAAAACTAATTTTCCTTGTCCAAACTCTTTGTTGATCTCAGCTCATTACAGCAGTAACAGCTTGTCTCAAAGCATCTGTAGCCTAGAACATCTACAGATCTGGCGCAGCCCGTCTCTGACCGCGCTGGTGGCTGCTGGGTGTGTTATGGATGTCCGTGTACCATTTTTCAAGCTTGGCAATTGAATTCTACTTCCAGGTCAGAACTCAGAATTCTAGATTAGACTGAAATTAAGAACATCTGTGTTCTGCTCCTCTAAATATTAATTTAATTTATTTATTATTAAATGACCTTTAAAAAGCTGGTAGCTTGTAAGACTCTCTGAACAGAGTGAGAGTTTTGCTAATAATCACAATTAAAGGGCCTTTGTCTCTTTCAGGTCAGTAGCAATGCAGCTAGAAAATAAACACAGGTGTCCACCTTCCTCAAGAAAAATTACTTTTAAAGATGTAAATTAAGAGCTTTACAGACATATGAGTGCATGAGTAATCTTTATTGCCAGATGAGTCAGTTTTGTAATCTAAAACCTAGTAATTAAACCTAATTTAACATCCATACAGTCATACGTGTAGTCAATGAACTCTTTGGTACTGGGATAAAGATTGATAAATGGTTCAGAACACACTGTACTCTAAATTTTGGCAGCTAAGTATAAAAATTGACATGCTAACTATAAAATATTGCATTGTCACTCCACAAGCCACAGAGCAGAAGGGAAGGAATACTCACCGTAAAAAAAAATATTCAAATAATGTTAAAAATCCCCTACAAAGGTCTTTCCTTGGAATGTGTTAGAATGAGAAATCCAGTGTGCTGCAGAAATCAATGTGTTCAGAAATTTTATGATCGATTCTCACAACACGGTTTTCCCTGAACCTCCAAGAACAAGACATTTTCCATCTCTGCAGATTACATGATTAGTATTGGTCTGTTTTCTTTTCTTTATACTAAACACACATTAAATATGCAAGAACAGGATGTTGAAGTGGCTTACCTTCTGCGCGATTTCTCTTTTTGTCAGGACTCTACTTTTCTGCACCCTTGGAACATTTTGTCTGCTTTTGTGCCACCCTGCAAAGATATTTTTCTAACCAATTAAGTCTGTCGCAAGTAATAGACTTGAACAAAGCGAGCGTTCTTCCGTTTGCTAGAAGCTGAAGTGATAGAAGCAACAGAAAGCTGCAAAAAGGGGCAGCTCACAGTTTTGAAGACAAATCCCATGCTGACATACACCTCTACAACTCCAAGTCATCTGTTCTCATTTTTCTACATAAATGAAAAACTCTTATGACAATTATCTGTAGTTAAATTTACTACTTTTATTTATGTGCTTTGTCAGTCCTGCACATTTCATGCGGTATGTTTACATGCTATGCATTTTAAAATGCGTCTCTGTATCATAATGCCGTTACAAGGAAAGCTACAACTGTTAAAACCTGTTCTTTTTCAAGCTATGTTCCATTACACTGAAACTGCCATTTTTATTCTGGGGTCTGTGCATTTGTATTTCAGTGAAAGGTAAGTGAAAGCACCATTTTATGTCTGTGATTGCTCAAACGAGAAAGTGACTTTTTCCCACAGGATAATGGGGTGATGTCAGGTGTGTAGTGCCCAAAAATGACTACACAGACCCCAAATCGTTTATCTGGTGGTAGCGAGAGAAAGGTGCAGTTCATCAGCTGGGGAAAGTATATGACATTCTGATTGTATCTTTTTATAAACCTCTGATTAAAATTTCTCCTTAAAGTGCTGGTCAGCTCCAGCATTTAGGACTTCTCACAGCAACATTCTTTACGCTCCTCTTTGGGTAAAGATACACACGTGCTTTGAGGAGCAGCTGCTAGCACAGTTCTGTGATGGCCAGAAATTAATGGCATGAGACTTTCTTCACTTTTAACTCTTTGACTCAGTTATACAGAATAAATCCATGAGGTACGTTGTGCCATCTTTTTTTAATTCAAGGATCCAGTCTTCAGAAGAGAGAAGCTCAAAGAGAAGTGAATCAGTTTGGATTCAGATAGATGTTCTTGAAACAGACATTCATGCTATCATCTGGAAACGTTGTCTCGAGCTCTTGCCCTGTGTCCTTTCTTTAGAGATTCTTGTTGCTTTCAGCAACGCAGTTTTGAGTATGTAAGCAGAGCATCGTGCTGGGAATGTGATTCCATCATGTTTCATTCTCCCCTTTTAGGTGGAGAGAGGATATGCCACTCACAGGAACTACGCTAGGCTCTGAAAAATCACGCCAAGGATTGATAAGGAAGGTTTCGTTGGCTCCTGTGTTCCTCACGAGCCTATTCATCAGTTAGAGACTCATTAACAGATGACATAGGAGCAAAAATTCTGCCCTCAGCCATTACCTCAAAGTGAAAATGTGTCAAGGAAGATTCATCCGGGCAGCTTATATGCAGGAACATGCAGGACAGGGTGAAGCATGCCCCGTGGGAGACATCCAGCAGAGTTCCTACAAGGTTTTGGCAGTGTTTCCATATGGATATGGAATTTCATCAAGTGAATACACCTCCTGCACCCCTGAAGCTACAGCTTTGCGAGCCTACAACTACAGGGCTGGTAACATAATGAGCTCCCTGCAGACTTCTGCCTAACACGTGCAAAAAGATGTGCAAAATAGAAAGTAATATTGCTAATTAGGCAGAAAAAAAGCCCTGTAATTCTAGTCTCCCAAGCAGCTGGGCTGTTCCCCTCCACTGAGGGCATCTGGATGACCTCGTCCCTGTAATGCTTAACCCTGTTGCAGAAAAACTGCAGTGTACAAATGCTTACGCGGCTCCTGACACTCAACTTTCAATGCTGCTGAGAGACCAGCATCTTTTTACAAGAACGTTCCCTACTACCTGTGGGCGTCAGCTTTCCAGCAAGTGCTCAGCTCTTTTACTGACAATTCTATTGATGGTTTAATAGCAGAAACAGGAAACAAAGATGAACTAGCGTCACACGTGTAGCTGTTTTCTACAGCACACCGATTAGAGAATGGTCATCGCTAACAGTCAATCTACTCCAGACTCAAGTTACTCCTACAGTCCCCAGTGATCATCTCTTTCCTGAAACTCTTTGCATTTTATAATTTAACCTACCTTGTGCTGTCAGGGTTACCTTTAATAAACAAGCCACCCTAAATATCATGCTGAAATATAAATTAGGAAAAGTTTATTAAGAATCAGTGACCATCCATAATTAACAGGACTGGACAAGAAGTAACAACCTATAACACATATGATTTGATTGTTGTACAACATTGAGAGCTTCCTGGAAATTTTCAAGGAAAATAGTTTATCTGGAAATGTTGATTCAACAAAGCCCAAACTTCCCACAGAAACAGAAATCTCTTAAGATGGACTGTGCACTAAAACTTTTCCACAACAGGGTGTTTTTGTGGGATAAAAAAGATCAGACTTCGACTTCCTTTCCTGCCTTTCTGTGGCAACTGGTTTGAGTTTCATCCTCCTGTGTTACATGGCAGAGTTCCTAACCCTGTTCTGGACCAGGAAGTTGTACATCTGTTCTGGCTCAGTTATCTTTGTTCACTAAGGTGGTCTCGAAGCTGGACATCCTTTAAAATATTGGATGTATGTGCTTTGGAATAGGACATTTTTGAAACGTCAGCTTCTGCAGGGTTGAATTTATTTTGAAAATCAACTCCAACATGACTACCAATGGGATACATTTCTCTAAGTAAAGGCATTAATAAATCTCTGCAAATAAATAGTTAAACTGAAAATGCAACATCCATAACTGAAGGCTAATGAACTTAGCTGGAGAAGATGTGCTTTATTAAGCTTGATCAGAAATTTAAAAGTTTATTTATTTCCCTGCATTTCCTTGAGCAGTACGCTTGGCAGCAGACAGCAAGATGCTTATTTCAAGTAAGAAATACAAACAGGGGCAAATCTGACAAAAAAAAAAGTGTGTGGGGGGGGTGGGGCTGTGGGGGTGAGAAACTTAAACTTTGAGAAGGAGAGAGCAGAAATTCCATCCCAATGCAAATTCTGGTCTCCTAAGTCAGGCAAAGGTTCACAGCTCCTGAGGCAAAACCAACAGAATGAGAGACACGAGAAGAATAGCCCTGCTGAAGACCGTTCTGAGCCTGAGTGTATCTCTGAGGTAATTCGCCCGAAGAAATTTCTCTGTACATAACTTCTACTTTCACACATAATTAAGAGCTGTCATGATTCAGGTAAGGAGTTGCTGGAAGTGGGATAGTAATTGCAATCTTCCACCAGGGATAGATGTAACAAATAGTAAAGATCTGTCATGAAGCTGTACCTGCCTCACCAACAGACCTGCTGTCTCTGCCAGCTTCTCGAAGCACGTGGAAAGCTGCTGTGGTAATTTAACTTCGAAACACGTAGAAACTTTGCTGGGTAGTGCTTTGCATACAGATGTGCGTAAGAGAAGGAAGCAAGAAACAACAAAGGAAATTCAGACGAGCTGAGCATTTCGTAGGGGCGTCTGAAGGTGCTGTTAAAGAGGTTGGTACCTACCAGCAAAAATCTCTCTCCACCTCTCCTTTGCACCTCATTTTCCACCAAATTTAAGAAACAGAAATTATTTCTGTGTAAATAAGATTGCATTTGTTTAAGTTTAAAAATTTACATGTAGCATTTTCACTTACCTCCTTTCTTTCTCCACCTGAAACATCTTTAAGTGTTACAGACTGCACAGGACTTAGAGCTATGAAGCGCATGTTCTCTCCTCCCTTCTTACCTTTTAATTACATTCATAGCTCACATGTAACATCACAGAAACCCTCAGAAAGCGATTTCATTGTTATTCTGAATATATGCGTCTGGAGTAATGTGCTTCTCTTCTGAGACCAGTATCTCCAGTGGCATTTTTATCAAATCTGTTCAGCACTGATGTGAATGCATATGCATTATACCCTCCTTGCAACATGTGCTACCGTTCGCAATGAAATTCCTCACTGCTTTCTTCTGAGAATTGCTTGAAGCCTCAGACATTAAACAGTTGTACAGAGCCTGATAAAGTTTAACTATTAAGATGTAATGCTTTGAAAGATGACCCATGAACCAAGCCTTTAAACACGATTTTTGCCTACGACAGCTAAATGGACGTTTATCAAGTGCTTACTAAATGGCTGTAGAACAAAAAGGAAAATGATGAATACTCCTTGCAGGAGATTGAATTTTTTCCTCTCTCTAACTTCGCAGCATTCATCATTTTCTTCCTCTCCTGCTACATGCCTGTATTTTCAAGTGATGTTTTAGAAGTTGGGCATTTTGCTTCACCATTTTATCCATCAAACAACTCAAAAGAAATCAATAATCTTACTGGAGCCCACTAATGTTTACATCTATCTTATTCCTTGTCTTCACTTCCTTCTACTTTTATCAGCGGTGATTGTTTACAGTGATTTCAAGCAACTACATTCTCTAAGTGATACATCAACAGAATTTAAAATCATTGTCTCACATTATCAATTATTACACCTGCCTGACTGAACAAGAAAAATAAATACCTTTTCAAAGAAGAATAAAAAGGACTTCTGAGGCTGCAGGAAATTTAATCAAACACATTTCTTTGTTCTAATCCATGTAAGTAAATTTCGATGAATGTCCTAAACAAGTCATACTTGTGATTTAACCTGTAAACTGGTTTTATTTCATAGCTTTATAATCAAATTGAATGTCTTGCACTTGGGCTTAATACACAACACTCCTGAATTTTGTTGTGTATCTTTTCTGTGTAACCAAAAGCCCCTATTTAAACTTGTGAATAGGTTCTCTCTTCTTGGGAATGGGATGGAAGTGGTGAAAACCTCTCAAAATAGCTCTGATGTGTCAGCAGGGAAACAAAAGTTCCAAACAGCACATAAACAAATGCTATCTTTTCACTCTAACCTACCTCTATAACCTCCCCGTGCTTTCTTGTTCGTCAAGGACCTCTCTTTCTGCCTTTATTTTGTTTGGCGTAGGAGTTAAATTCTCTCTCTCCCCCTCCAATTCTGGTAGTTGTTAAACTACTCAACAAAAGAGAGTCCATTGGCTAGCACTTCCAGTAGTTTTACTCCACTCTACGTTTTAAACATCCAGTACCTGGATGTATCAGAGAAGATAATAAGGACCATCAGAAACCAACTCTGTGATGAAAAAGACAAAGATGCTCAGGATCACTCTAAGATCTCATTTCTTAACCAATGAATTTGAACAGGGTCCGTTCCCAGGTGTCTCGAAGAGCTGACTGATAAATAATTTACCTAAAAGAAGAAGGTCTTTCACCTTTCTGGGAAGAAGAGCAGCACTTCTTAGATTGCAGGGCCACAGATTGTTTGTGTTGCATCTTCAGTGGACTGACATACTCTTTTCCTCTGGACTGTGCCTGAAACACACTCTGGGAAGCAACTTTAGGCAGCATGGCTGGGAAATAACCTTCACTGCCAGCAGGAGGCAAGAAGAGCCTGCAACCTCGCAAGAAATCAGTGCAGAGATGCTAACAAGACTAATCCAACCAGTGCCTTAAAAACACAGAAGCAGACACTAGTAATAAGCCAACCTCAGTATTACAGGTAACGCACATCAGCTCTGCCACATTAAAAGGAATTAATGAAACGATACTCACTCCAAACATACACTCCACGAAAGACAAACTTTTCACTTTCACCAATACGAACTTCAATTTCTTTCATCCCACTTTATTCACCATGTGGCACTTTGGCGTACATTCCTCTAGGTTCCTTTCAACGGCAAAACGTATGAACACGGGACAGCCACGAGATAAAGGTTCTTATGGGCCTCATTCTTCAGGGTGTGATTCCCATGGCTAATATTCTTACAGTGATCTAGGATAGCCTGAAGTTATAGCCATTTGCTTTTGCTCAAAATTCTGCTGGAAGTTCTGCTGATCTTCCCTTAATGATCCAATTAATAGCTATGTAGAAATAGTTTGCATGTATTAGAGAATATCAAGAACACCATAAAGAGACTTGAAATGTTATTCTGGTTTTTTGTTTTATTTTGGTTTTCGTTGTTTGTTTAACAGTTAATGGAATAAGTCTGAAAAGCATCACATTACAAACTAGCACTAAAGATGCTTGTGTTATAGCAATTTTTCACACCATCTCTACACTACTGAGACTTTTCTGCTGAATAAAAATGAAGGAACAGACAGCAGTTAAAGGCAGTAAACATGATCCCCAAACAAAACACAGCATCGAACATCAGCAAAACTATTGGCAGTCCATCATCAGCTCTCCAATTCTGTTTTTTCTGCAAAACAGATTCCAAGTCCGAAAAAAAGACTGTTAATAATTCACTTTGGGTTTTCTGTACCTCTCTTCAACAAGTGTGTTTACAAAGAAAGCAAAGTATCGTATTAATCTATTCTGTGAGCATACAAGACTTGAATGTCAGAGTTTCAGATAAGAAAAAAAAAAAACCCAACAACAAACCCAGCATGGCACTGTACATCAGCAGGGAGAGTGAGGAAAAAAATACACTTTAAAGTTATCAGTTGTTCTGATGAAAGTTATCCAGTTCAGTGCTCACTGTACGGGTCTTGTAGGGCGTATACCTCAAACAATCCATAATTGTGTTAAAGGTGACAATCTGTGCTGACCTCTTGAGGATATTTTCAAGCTTTCAAGATACAGCATCAGGCACATCTTTTCATTTCATAGTTAAGCAATTAAAAAAAGATTGAATTAATTCAGTTAAATTTAACTTGAAAGCAAGTTCCTTTTAGGGTCTTTGTAGGGCCTCAATATTTTAATAGCTTTGCATATAGAAATTAGTGCACGTACTTAAATAGCTCAAATTATTTAGTACTATTTTTGAAGAGTGCAGCTCTATAAAAAAATATTCTTAGCTGTTCTTGTACACTAGTGTTTTATTTTTCTATTGACTTCAGAATGTAGCATTCCCTTTCCCCTGCCCTACACCCTGGAACTGCACTTTGAACAAAGGTGGTTTGAGGTACGAGGAAATAAATTCCAGAGAGAAGCCAGAAACATGACCATAAAGAATAGGAAAGAATTTTATCTTAATCTGAAGTTATCTGGGGGAGGGTGGGGGGAACAGGAGGGAGCTGTCGTTTGAACTACGGGCTGTTTCCCACGCATTATTACCAGGCTTTGGTTTCTTATTAAAAGGGCCGGGAGCTGTCTTCAGTTTGTATCTGCAACCCGGAGAGATTATAGTCCCCACTACGTGCCAAAAAATCTTGTAGAGAAGAAGCCACTTTTTAATAATAAACATGAAGGGAAGCCCTGATGTGCAGGGCAGTTCTGCCACAGAAAACACTGGTGAAATGATGCAGGAAATTAAAGGAGGAAGGTAAGGAATAGATCCTGCAATGAATCTTGACAGACCTCTTTGGGGAGAAGTCAACATGTTTCCCATCTAGTCAATGTTTCAAGTGCTGCACTTACTCTCTCGGTATCTATCCAACCATCCTGTCAGAGTTAAGACTTGTCCTCACATTCTGGTCAGTTAGAGCAAGTAGTAGGCAGCAGAACAAAACTCTAGGCCAAAAATAACCCCTATAGTGGTACCACTAATTACTTCCAATAGAGAATCATCATGATACAGGTGTCTGCTTTTCCTTTCCTAGTACTGAAGCATTTCTTGGAGAAAGTCCTGGCTGGGAGCTTCAAGTATGAGTAAAAGGTAACTAGTATTGATTTTCCTCCTACAAATCTTAACAGGTTTATGCGTTTTCTGAAAGGGGTGTTGACAGAATCCTGAAGTGCATTACAATGCCAGAGAACAAAAAGGGAACTGTGATCTTTTATTGAAGAACTAAAAGCCTAATTCAAAGACACTTCCAGCTTTAAAGAACCTTAATGCAGGAGTCACAGTTTTCACTTGTCAAGGTGTATTTCCTTTTCTGAAGTCCTGTTTGGTTTATTCTGGCTGATTGTAGAGCAGAAGAGAAAGGCTGGTGTTCAGCACATAGCATTCTTAACTGATGCATCATGAAGTGGTATCTGGGACCCAGGCAGCACATTAATCAAATAATTTGCTAGATCTACTCAATAAATACATCTGAAGTATTTGAAACCTGCTCCTTACTTAGCTGAGTACCTCTTATGATCTAACAAATGATTTGTCCAACCTCATATGCAAGCCAGAACACCTCTGGAAGACAGCTGTTCAAGAAAGGTGTTCTTTAAAAACTAAAATTCGTACTTCGATGCAGTCGTCATTGCAGTACCATCAGAAAGGCCTTCCTAACAATGGCTGCCATGTCATACTTGCAGGGGCAAAGCTTCAGATTCAATTCCTGCACAAAGTTCAAGTCTGAAATACACTTGGAACTTTGACACTCCAGAATTACATGAATGTTTGGGAGTGCAGGAACCTATTTAGCTTTGGTTATTTTAAACACCAATCATTTATCAGGTACGTGCAGTGAAACAAGAGCACCTCAAAATCACCCCTCAAAGCCTCTATAAAACTGTGATCCTGTAACAGCCGTTAAGGAAACACTTCTGTGAAGTACATGTATATAGATTGTAAGTATTATTGACAGGATACGTTGAGTAAGATTAAAAATGGAGACAATTTGTTCCTAATGGAGCAATGTCAAGACTGCAGTTTTCATTACCTTTTTAAATAAGATACTAGACAAGTAAGAAGAAATTCAGTTTTTGAAGAGAGAACAGTATTGCATAGGGAAAAAATAGTGACACGTTACCATTTGGAGAGACATCTGTACTTCCCTTTCATAGAACTCCCCTGGGTTCTTAATTGATAAATTTCCATACCATAGTTCAAAGCTCATGTGCCTGAATCAACAGTTACAGACTTTAGGACTAAAAGTCCTAAATGCTGGCTTAGACATATGTCTCTTCACGTTATCTTCCTTGGGATTTTGATATTTGGATTTGAATATTACCACCACCATCCCCAACACCTCTGATCAGCATAAAGCTAATTATGTGCTGCTATTAAAGGAGATTACATGAGACACTGACAGTTGGAAAGGCCTAATGACCAGCTGGATAGGGGAAAAAAAAAGCAACCCATGTTGTTCAGTAGTAAATTTGCCAGATTTTTTATAGGCATCTTTTATCACCAGCTTCATTATTTCAAACCCAAACCCAAAACACAGCACAACTGGAAAGAATTCAAGATTGAGAATGCAGGGACGTTTATGCTCTCAGCATTATGCATCATTAGTCACGCAGGTCAGTACTGTTCAAAGATGAAATTTCCTCTGAAGATCTAACATCAGTTTTCACAATGGCAGCCTTTGCTTCTTTAAACCACCCGTGAGTATTCAGTGTTACCCTAAAAAATGGAACCAAACAAATGTGCAAATATCTGCTGCATGTGTGAAATCCTCAGAGAGAGGGTGCTGAGGCTATTCCCACCACGGGGAGCCATTTATTTCTTCCAGATACTGCAGGATAACCGAGATGGATAACTGCCAGTCAGGAGACGACAGCACGATGGAGAAGCTCGTGTTACAAGGAGTCGTAAGTGTTGGTGAAAGGAAGCCCTCCAAAAGAGAAAGATAAATAAATATCAACTCAACTACTATCATCAGTTTCACCAAATGTACTTAAAGGTTAACAACCCAAATATTTTTAATTCCACATCACATCACTGAATCTCAGAATAAGGTAAGTTGAAAGGGACCTCTGGGAGTCATTTTGTCCAACTCTGAACTCAAAGGAAGGTCAACTTCTCCATAGCTGTTGCTGGTATATTTAAACCTCTTAACAGAAGAAACCAACCAAACAAAAAAGCAAAACCCAAATTCCCCCTTTCAGACAGTAATGAGCCATTTGGACAATTTAAACTTTGGCTTTTTGCCCTGTCTTTTGAAGTGAAACCACCACCTAACTTACTAAAAAAAAACCCCAAAAAACCACTTTGGCAATTAAATAACCCCAGACATAGGGTGCAAAATATGTAGGAGGGGGTTTTCTCTTCATCACTTAAAAAGCATGGAAATTGAAAATCTAGGCTAGCCCACAGTTCCAATAAACTTGGGTGTAAGCAAGCAATGAAACAAGTTATTCCTGCAGAGAACAAATCAGACAAAAGCGCATTTCCAGAAGGTAACTAGTCAAGTTTTTTTCTAGCCAAGAGCTTCCCGATTTCTTATTCCTCATGTTTCACGTTCTTTCTCTGTCAAGTCAGTGGCACTTCTTACACTGTGTATCAGAGACCAAAAATCACTGTGATTTGTGTAAATTCCCACTTAAGACCCCCTTTTAGAGCTCTGTAACTTGACACTGCAACCAAGCCACTCGTGAATATCAACAAAATGCCTTAAAAAAAGAAAAACCTCCCTGCCTCAGTTCAGCTCTTCTGACATCATGGAAAAAGGGACTGCCCCTGCCTTTCTGTAAACACCACTGTGACTACTATCCCTAATCTCTACTATGTATTATACTCACAATGAGCTGGTTTGGAGATTGATTAATAATCGAAGCAGAGCTGAGACATTTAATCCATCTGAACAACAGATTATTGCTTTGTGTACCACAAAGAAAGACAAATTACCCCTTTATTATTGATCAGGCTGGCTACACTCCTGCCAGTTCATTGCCCTTATTTCTAAATATTTTTGCTCAGCAAGTTTTCAACTTGTACCAGTCTTAAAGACAAAAAAACACTTCTTGGAGCTTTGTCCATATCGATCAGCTTTCTCCCGTAATCCCCCTACCTTTCCTGGATGATATAATAGCTGTACAATATATTAGCCTATTTATAATGCTCGCTTCCCTTTGTGCAGACACAATCCATTCAATCTTTGCTCTTAACACTTCCAGAGAAGTGGTTACAACTTACAGGTAAGTACCCAAGTTGTGTCATTTCATTAAAAAAGGGGCTTGGCACTGGGCTGCCCGGATGGGAGAAGAGCTGCAGAAGGAGCAGAGTGTGCTTCAACAACTGGGTAGAGTAGTACACTTCAGTAAGAGACGCCGAAAGAACTAATTCAAAATGAAAGCAAGCTTGAGCTGAGCGGAAATAAACACACAAAATCACCAACACAAACCACTAAAAATGTTTGAACATGAGCAGATATAAACAGGAATGTCATATGCAAAACATGAGGCAATCCTTCCACCTCCGCAGTGCTCTCGCTGTCTACGAATACGTAAGATCCTCACGAGCACAGCAACAAAATTAAGAGCTTTAGAAAACATGTT
>NW_010415882.1:14497-32847 GCF_000710305.1 Buceros rhinoceros silvestris | reverse complement strand
CTGTGAGGGAAAGAGGGGGAAAAAATGTCTTTACATTGACATACACATTAATAAACTTCAAACTGTAAGAAAAGCTACCAGAGAGGCAAAAGGAGAACATAACTTTCCTATCCACTGAACAGCACAAGAATGTGAGTTTTCACTGCTGCCAGTGAAATTAGCCTTTTTTTGCTCTAAGTTACTGAAGAACTGGATCATGCCACTTAACACAATTCTGGAAACTATTTCACTAGAGATTTTTAAGCAGAGATAAACATTTATGCCACTGATTCAACAGCCTCTCAAGTTTCCTTCAGCCCTGCTTTTCCTGGTTATGGAAATGCTTTCAAACAAAGTATTTACAGGCATTGCTAGTGCTAGAACATGCTTCCTCTCAGATTTACCAGAATGAGGCAGGTCAGTTTTATATGAAACATTTGTGTTGAGAATTTGCTCTTTAACCTTGACTTGGACTACAGAAGTGTAAAACTCAAAGTATCTGCGTGATGTGCCAGGATGCCGATGCAGCATTGAGAGAAGAGCGCAAATACAATTCTTCATTCTTGTGACCTGGGAACAGTTGCCATGTTAGCATCGGTATAGAAACATTCTGTTCTCTAAAACTGGAACATCGAGTTTCCCAAGTGAGTTCCCACTTGTGACTGTATCATAATTCTCCACAATTCTTTGGAGAGTTAAACAATTACAGTGGTTTTAATCTTACTTATTTTATTCACCAATGTGTCCCTTTGTCTTCAGAGACTGATGCTCTTCTTGAGTGCTCTGCATGGATCCATCCCTTCCGAGAGCTGGCTTAAGCCCAAGTAACTACAGCCCTATTTATGGGTTTGACTCTCCCTCTTTAATTGCAAGCCCGAAGAGTAACTAGTTTAAGAAGCCACAATATTTAAGCAACATATTACTAAAAAACCTGCTGTATCAATTAAATAATAAGCTAATAAAAATACCACGATGATTAATTCAGAAGTCTGTCAGTTTGTGCACTGAGACGCGCGACTGTGAAGTCTTTGTGTATCACTCTTAAACATTACAAATCACACACAGCTACTACGGAATTAAATCCTATCTCTCCTTAGGTGCTGTTCACAGCTGCAAATACCTGAGCATGTTTCCGTGGAGCCTCTGTAACAGAGAACTGACACATGTTGGTGATGAAACAGGAAACGAGAATAAAGTCTCTGGTTGAATTGCTCAACAAACTTGAGACTCAGGCCAAGATGAAGCCTCTGGACTCTTTACACTAAACCTCTGCTAAGAACAATGATATTAAATGCCTTAGGGCAGAGGCTGCTGCTGTGCAGCAAAAGTCAAAGGCTCCATTTTCAAGGGGGAGCATCGGAGGGTCCGGCTGGCCCCAGCTGCTGCTCACAGGGAATGCTCAGGGTGCTGTGCAGCCACTACCGCTGGAAAAAGAGGACTGTCATGTAGAAGCAGCAACCGGCACCGATTCTGTGCATAGCAGCAAGACAGAAGTACCAGCCTCTGCAGCTTTTCCTCCTTCCCTTGCAGTTTTCTATCCCACTCTGCCATTTCTCACCATTTTCACATGGTGAAACCCTCTCCTCCCAGAACAACGAAATTCTGCCAGTACTACTGAAAAGCCTTGCAGCTAATGTCACACCAACCCAAAATAAATCAGCTTTGAGAGGAGCAGCATCTTCTAACAAGACAGTTCTTTCCCAAGAACATCTTAGCATCAGGATTATGTATTAAGTTGGCCAACAAAACCCAAGAGTGTTTCAAACCATTTGTAACAGGAAAAAGTATTCCCACCCAGTACATTTCCCAAATATTTTTCATAATTCTGCCAAGGCACACCCTGAGGAATTTGTCTCTTCATTCCAGTTCAAACTTACTATGCAGTGAGTCCAGACTCTCCCTGCAGACACATATCTTCTCTTGGAAGAGAACCTGATTCATCTTAATTCCCTGTTTATCTAACATGTCCGGTTTTCCTTACACATTGGTTTGTCCACTGCTTATTTCTGCACAACAGATAGACGTTAATGTTAAAACGGGCTGAAATAGTGTTTGTTGTGAGTGTCCATGTTACACTGCGAGAAAAGGACACAGAGGCAAGGCCTCATGTTACAGCTGGGGAACAACTGCATAAGATGATGCCAGAAATTGTGGGATGCTGGGGAAGAAAGTTAGCATGGTGCTGAGAACCTGCTGCTCAAGAAGGGATCATGCCTTTTCCTTCCAGGGAAAGGTAGGGGGAAACACCCACGTCTCGGCAGGGACAGGGTAAAACTTTCCCATGACTAGCCCAGGCTGTGTGGAGTTTGCAACTATTCCTAAAATGAACAAGTTGACTGGAACCAGACCTGGAGCAAGGACCCGTCCTGAGAGGATGCAGGAGGAAACAGAAATATTTACAAATATTTTCCAGTCATGCCCTATCTCACCTATAATGTATTTAAAGAGTTCAGTAATTCAATAATTAATAAAATCTGGCTTTTTCATTTTAAAAACCTTTTTGATCTTTTTTAAGAGCTTTCTTCCTAAGAAAGGCCAGAAAGGCCAGATTCATCTCAAAGTTCTGGCCACGTCAGATTCTTTGTCACCATTTAGTCTTGGCAATACAACAACAGTATCTTTATGCTTCTAATCCAAGATTACAATTATTGATTGGTTTTATTTCAACATTACATCTAACCATGGAGAAATTGAAAAAGTGTTCACAGTAGGGAACTGTATTTTGAATACTGTCCCCCTATATTTATTGCAATGACTCCGACCCAACTGTCATTTTTCACTAGTCCAATTTAGGGAACTGTATTTTGAATACTGTCCCCCTAGATTTATTGCAATGACTCCAACCCAACTGTCATTTGTCACTAGTCCAATCGAACAGAACATTTTATCAATGATTTCTGTTACATCCATTTGGTCCCTGCCCTCAAAGGCAAAAAGGTTTCATTTGCACATTTTTCTCCCTTTCCTTCTAAAAAATTTGTTACTATGGTTGTGATAATGGTTCCACACAACTGAATTGACTCAGTCATGCAAAACACCGCTTTTCTCACGATGCTCAAAGCAATTAAACAGTGAAATAGAAGGTTTTTCTACGTATATTAAGAAACAAAGCTGTCGTTTCTTATATGATTGTTTCTCTTTTACTGAAAGAGTTACGTAGATGGCATGACCTACATGAACACCACAGAATCCTGCTCCAAAAAGACTTATACATGGCCTTGCTTTGGGTACAGTAAATATTGAGCCCATTGTCATGGTAAACTGAGGCACACAAGACTATTTCTGTGGTCTCAGCATAGACACGGTGATAGTACTGAAGTGCTGTTTTATAACACTGAAGTAAGATTTGTTCCATAACTGATGCATGAAGAAAGTTTTCAGCCCTGTATAAGATCAGGAATGCTCTATGTGCACTTACCTGCATAAGGAATTAACCTTAGAAACCACGGACTGTTCTGCTCCCAGGACTTTCATCATCCAAGTTGTTTCGCTGTGCAACTCTAAGGCTAGTGGCATCCTTTCAGAAATTAGAATAGGGTGTCTTCTCACAGCGTTTGTCTCATCACGCTTTTAACCTGGGTTTTTTTTTTTCTTTTCTCTGGGTTTCCAAACCTGCAGCAACTGCCTTTTCACCCGCTGTTTTCACTTGGCGGTCACGCTTCTCACCTGTGCTCCTGTTTATTGGCAGGTTCAGGAATATGTCTGGAAAGCTTTTTGCAGACAAAAGCAATCACCACTCCAAATCAACTGGAAGCTGCCTGGATTAAGTCAGCACAAAAGAGAAATCAAGTCAATAAACCTACTGAAAGGCACGTAACGTGAACTCAAATTCTGTTTCATGGGGCCCATATTGCCACAGCTTCTGGTTGGCTCAGTGCTGGCCTGGCAGACATCCCTGTCTGCCTGAAAAATGCAGAAGACAAGATTTATCTTCTGTTGCGTATCTGCAAACACCTCCTAAAGCAATTGGTAAGAGACCTGCAAGACTGAAAAATTTGAAAACAGCCAAAGAAGTTTCTTACAACAGTAATTTAAGAATATACGCCTGAAAAATGCAGAAGACAAGATTTATCTTCAGTTGCGTATCTGCAAACACCTCCCGAAGCAATTGGCAAGAGACCTGCAAGACTGAAAAATTTGAGAACAGCCAAAGAAATTTCTTACAACAGTAATTTAAAAATATACATTCTTCATATTAAGGGTGAGTTCATATCACCATTTTAATTTGTATGAGGACATGGTTCTGTAGCAAATCTCCTGAACAGACCAGAGCTCGCTGGCAGCACACTGTCCTCAGCATCATGTTCTAGTCTACATATTTACTCTTACTGCTGGCTAATCGAGAGCATCATTTGTTCTCGGGAAGCTGAACACTCATCTCTGGTAGAGCCCCCGGTAAAGAAATCTGTTTATTGTGTGTTCCACAGTTTGGCAATTTGTTTCCATGATATATTTGGAGAAAGATCTTCTAGCAGCAGTATTGGGGGAGGTTGGAGGGGAAAAAAAATATTGTTAAAAAAAGAGGCATTTCCAATTGCTATAACCATTAACCATTTCAAACGTCTAAGTAGTTTTTGTCCATCCCAGTGCATTTTTTTTTTTTACAAGCTAAATTAGAGAGCTTGATGGAAAGGAGGATTTGAACAGGCAGAAAACAAGCAAACAAGAACCACACGACATCACAAACAGTCTTCTCTGCCTTGGGTCCAAACCTCTGCATCACCAAAACCATCAAACATTAGTCTTCACATTCCAGGTGAGTATCGAGCATTCGCTCACGTGGGATTGGTCTCTCAGATTACACAACCAAACACATCTTTGGAAGAGTGCCAAGCTGTCAATATAAATACACGTAAAAGCTGCAATTCTCTGTGCAACGACTTGACCTCATCAAACCAGGTACAGGATTATTCACTAACTAATCCATTCTTTCTCCGTTATCTAAATGCAGCTTCCCATACAGAATTTTCCCTAAAATTTTGTTTGTGTTCATTTATTGAGAGAATTTAAAAGTTCCAAGGAGGGCTCAACAAATGGGCAATAAAACCTTCCTCAAGTTCTCCACCACATCACCTCATGATCCTGTTTTTCTCTTCGTGTTACCATCACCCCACACCCTCAATGGCCACGTGTTGTCTGTGTGTTGATATAGAGCCTTTGTTAAAGCACAGAGTGAGATTCAAAGGCACAGCAATTAAAACCTGAGGAAGATTGCCCGATTTCCATGAGCTAAACACTTTCATTATTTACTACTACTTTACAGGCAAAAGGGCAGAATTATTCATGATAATGGAGTACATTAGGCAAGTCATCTTTCAATTGGTTAAACTCGTTTAAGCTTAATTGATTTTTCTCGCAACAGTTAGCATAGGCTCCTAGAAAACATTAACTGGTTAAGGGTCTGGAGAACTTGTCCTATGAGGAGCGGCTGAAGGAGCTGGGACTGTTCAGTCTGGAGAAGAGGAGGCTCAGGGGGGACCTTATTGCTCTTTATAATTATCTTAAGGGAAGTTGTAGGGAGGTGGGGGTCAATCTCTTCTCCCATATTGAGAATGACAGGACAAGGGGGAATGGCCTCAAGTTGTGCCAGGGGAGGTTCAGGTTGGATATCAGGAAAAATTTCTTTACAGAGAGGGTTATTAAGCATTGGAATGGGTTGCCTAGGGAGGTGGTGGAGTCCCCATCCCTGGAAGTGTTTAAAAATCGTGTGGATCTGGTGTTGAGGGACATGGTGTAGGGACCCTGGCAGTGTAAGGGCAACGGTTGGACTCGATGATCTTTGAGGTCTCTTCCGGCCGGATGATTCTATGATTCTATGAACTGTGAATACCCCAATTATGATTTCTAGAAAAAAATACTGCCTTGTCTAACTTGCTGTCATTGTTCAGAAATTGGTGTTTTCCTATGAACAAGGTTATTCCAGATTCTTGGAACGAATCTTGAATATGATTCTGTTATACATGATACTTCTTGATCACTCTGAAGGGAAAGTGTAGGTCTTGTACAAAATGAACTAACTGAAATATTTAAAATTAAGCAATATTAGTATATAGCAATTATTAACTATTCAAAATACTTATTTACTTTATATGCTGTATTCCCTGTACAGGAAGAAGCTTTTCTCCCTAAAATGTGTGTCAATATTTTGAAACTATTGAAAAAGCAACACTTTCACTGAAGCGTTTACATTATGCCCAAACATGACCGATGAGTAATGCTGCTGTACACACACAGCTCAAAATTATTTACAAAGTCAGGAAACATGACATAAAAGCTCATGAGGGACTCTGAGATTCACTGCTGCTCAGGCTGATGAGCTGGGATGAAATGGTGCTTCTCTGGTGTGGTTACCTTTTACATACGCACCTTTGGACATCTCAGCATATCTCCACGGGTAGACACGGTTTATTTTACACAACTCTTTAGCAGAGTTTAATACCGCAGTTGGAGTTTAAACTCTAAAGTCAGTTATGTATTCTGGTAGATGGAATATTAACTAGTTACTCCAGGTTTATCAGTTGAGACTTACACCCTGATGTCAATATATGTCAACATTGATAGTTTAAAGAGACCTCCTAGAAGCTGGAAGATGGTTATCAGCTAAAAAAGTCAAAGCTTTCCTAAAACAACAGTTCAGACAAAATTATCTTTTTACATCCATGAAGCTTCTTACATAAGAAACTGATAAACTCATACATGCGTTCAAGCATAATTTCTACCTTATGGGTTTTTTTTTTTCTTTTGTTCTGGTGGGGAGTTTTTCTGCTTTGTTTTGTTGCTTTTTAAAAACCCAACAAAACCCACAAACCAACATTCCCCTGTTTATATTCAAATTTTGCCTGAAGGCAGAGGCTGGTTTTTTTTTCAAGATAGAGTGAAAGCGAAGAAAATTGAATTTGCTGCACTTGAGGCTTTGTTCCATTCACAAGCATGTATTTGGAGAGAAGTTTGATCAGTACATCAAGACCCGGTCTGACCCATTCTGGCATGACACAAAAAAATTAGCAGATCTCTACTGATTTTAGGCCCTGGAATTCAGCCACAGGGAAGCCCTGTTACCATAGAAGACATCACAACTGGAACAAAAGAGTTTTCCCTGTTTACATGTAACTATTAGCAAGCTAAATAGTAAATAAAGCAGGTTGACTCTTTCCTGGAAATACACAAGTAAGCCACTTTTTGCCCTCTCATCCTCAGCAGCCTTCTACAACAGATCCAGATCTCCAGTTATAATTCAAAGAAAATGATGCTAGAGATAAAGCTACTCAGCGGGAGTGAGTGCCTTGAAGTTAACAGTGGCTGGGTCTTGTCTTGACTTCTTTGGTCGCTGCTACATAAAGCAGCGCAAAAAAGTGGATCCTACTCCAGGAGCAGTCAGAGCAAACAGTGAAGTCCTGTATGACAGAGAAGCACCGGCACTTAGAAGCACGTTTTCTGTAACTGACCCTGACCTTTAAGGTAAATTCCCCCAAAATATGAAGAGTAACATTTCTCTGTGTTCTACTGGGAGAATAATCTCTCAGCGTAAGCTATGAGACCTGCTTAATAAATTAATCTCCACTACAGAGTGTTAAAAGCATGAAAAATATCTATTAAAATCACGAGGTACCAAGAGCATACTCCAAGTCTTTTAGTTCATTGTATAGGGGTAATTGCTAGAGAAATGTTGCTGCAGGCAAGAACATATGCTTTTTTTAGCTGGAAGAGGGTTTTGTTCTTATATTGACCCTGCTTCCCTCTCAAAATCAACCTTCAGAAGATTCTCTTGAAAAACTACTGAAAAAAAATCATCATTCTTCACATGGTCAATAAAGTCACTGCAGAGAGCAAACACACAAATGGAACTCCTGCAGAATGTCCCTTTCAACTGAAAGCAAGCTCAGATGGATAACACTGTTCAGGATGGAAAATTGACTTTTTAAGGTCTTTACAGAAGGGGAGGGGTAGGCGTAAAAAATAAATTGTGAATCCGATAATGTTTTGCTTCTGAATATTTTGGACATTTCTTGCACTGACCCGAAGGTATGTTGCTCTCAGGACTTGCATGCCAGTGATAGTGGTAAAAAGAACAGCACGATGCAGCAAAACTGTTCCAGAGCTGAAGACCAGGCTATTAGCCAGTACAGCCTGCATGTACGCTGCCAAAAAATGGTGGCCAGATATTAATCCATGCGATACCTGTGTGGGGGGTTTATTTTGAGGTCCCATTCCACCTATCATCCCTTCTGCTATGCAGTACAGGTACTGCCCAGTCAGGATCAGACCCAGCCACATGGAGATGCTGTAACGGATCTCCCTTGTCACTCAGCACAGATGTAGGTACCTGTTTCATCGCCCTTCAAACCATTTCTAAATCAGCTAGCTAGAGCAAATCTCGATCAAAGATAAAATACAGCATGCCTGATGGTTGTGAAAGACCTTTCCACCACCACATATTTCCCCCACCCCCACCAACAACATTCAGTGCCTGCCTATCGCCACACCAGCATAAAAATAAAAACCCAACCCTTTCACACTAGATTTTGGAGTACTGTTCGCTTTGGCAACACAAATACTTTCACATCTCAGTTTTAAAAAAATGTTGTGGGATGCACAGGTTACAGTTCACTGAGACTGCCATGTCTGGAAAGGAATTTAAAAGCTCTGGGCAAAGAGGTCCAACAGCAAGACAGAACTGGCAGCATTTTACAAACTGTTTGTGTGCCAAAACGACGACGTCAGCCAGTGAGTCAGCTGTACGCCTCTATGTTCCCTGGCGCACTAGGAAATCAAACCCTCATCGCTGCTACTACATGGGGACCAATAATGAGATTACTGATACTACATTCATGCTCAAAGTCACAGCAGAGGTATTTGAAGCCTTATATTAGCTTCCCTGTGTTTTCTTACTTCACCCACTGCTGTGTAAGGCAGAGACAAAGAAAGTTGCAACACAGATTATATATTCATCACAGCTAGTACAGCCTAATACAATAAAGACAGTGTCACTTGTCACTCGTGGAGCATGAGATGAAATGATGCCATCTGTGAGAAAAAATATAACGGGGAAGTGAGTCATAGCATGCTGATAAAATGGCACAGCCTCACTGGGGCTGGAAAGAAAATGATGGAGGAAGGGCAATCAGAAAGCCACAGCGCTAGTGATTACCTCTTAACTCATACAAAGATGCAGTTTGTTTTAGTCTACAGAAGCATCACTCTCGATAAACCTGCTCTGCACACCTGCGCTTTTATCGTGGGTTTATCGTATCTGCTGAACACACCGGCGTTTTTATGCCTCTGCCTGCAGGCCCTGCAGTGGCAGGGCCAAGGATATGTTCGGAAAATTAGAATATCATTAAGCAAATTCATGTGCACCATCAATAGATGACTAATTAGCGTTTAATTAATTCCAAAATACACTGTTTTAGAGTTGATGAAACAAATCAAGTATTTGCAACTTGCAAGCTTCCAGCATCTGGATTTCCTTTTAGGAAATTCTCTATCCAAAGCAAAAAATCTAGCAACAGGCCCATACTCAAGAGAGGCATCCGAGTAAAAAAAGCCTTTGAATTCTATTTATCACTCTGCTTTTTTATCAGTTCTATTTTTTAGAATTCTACAATAATTCTGCGCATACTAGGAGTAACAGAAGCTTAAAAATCCAGCTATATGTTAGCTTTTAAAGGAAAGAAGTACATTTTCCCATTCATGTAATTCTTTTAAAATGATGTAAACAAATGTTTTGAGATATCCAACAACATCTGGTATGCAACATGCTTCATTACTATGGAGGAAAGTGTGTGTTTTCTTTATTAACCCACCTAAATTCACACTGCCAAACAGGCTTCAGCCTGGCCACAGATGCTGAACTGGCAAGGTGCTAATCCCAGCTTTGTTTAGAACCAAGAGAAGGCTGCAACTTTGACCTTCAGCTACCAGGTTGAAGGTCAGATCTCTGAAGCCAATTTCTCATTGTTTCTCACTGCTGTGCACATCACCCTGAGAATGTCTGGTCCATGTACTCCCCACGGAAGAACAATGCATATATAAAATGTTTTTAAGGATACTGTCGGTGTGGTAACTCAGAGCCCATCGGTTAGCTCTGTCATACGTGACAGTAATCTGTACCATACTGCATCAGGCTGCTAAAGGAGACATCAGTGATCTGTTTTGTAACAGATGGTTATTTCTAAAGGTGAGGGTTTAAAATCCTGTATCATTCATCACCAGACTGTAAAAAAAACCACCACGTTTTAGTAAAATCTTACGAGCTACCAGCAACTCAATAGAAGTTTGCACGAAGGCCACTGGACCGCGTTACACATACATTCACGTCAGGTGGTCAGATACTGTAGAATCAATTACTGCCTGTTACCCAGATACTTGATGAGTTGCTCAATACGTGAATGTAGATCAGATTGCTAAACCCTTGCTTGATGTTGTAAAGGTATTTCTGTTCTCCTTTATGTCATACAGCAGTATTGATTTAGGTTACTCGTTTTCTTACAGAAGCACTGAAAAAATGCTTCCCTTCACCTTTGCCAGATTAAGCTACAGGTCTGCAATTACAGATCTCTAAAAGATACAAATCACTGCTTCTGCCATGACAATGGAGAGATGACTGAGAAATGGGTAACCTGTTTGTTTGCTTTAACAAGATTTAATAGTATGCACCTAACATTTATGTCTGCTTACAAGGATCTTAATAGTATAACTATTTTTTTTATTCTTATATCAAGTAATTTCAAATAATGAAACTACAGATTTTATACATCTGAATAAAACCATTGAGGTGACCTAATGGTTTCCTCACTTATGGTAAAGTCATCACAGTCATAGGAGTTGCTGGTCCTCAGCTAAGCCTTGTACCAATCCTAGGCGCGTTCCATACGCAATACAGATAACATTGGCTGCAACCACCCTGCAGCAGAGAGCAGGTAACCTCAACTAGAGAGCAGCAACTTGGTGACCTACAGATCATGTCACTTATGACTGGTGTCAAACACTTGACTGTGTCCATGAAAACTGAGTACTAATAACTCTACCTGGTAATAGTAAACTGCAACAAGTTCAGTCTTGGAATATGCCCAAACCTACAAATTCAAACCAGTAAGTTAGCTAAAAGTCCTGCGAGCTGTGGCAGGGAGAGAGGTGCTTTCTGAACAGCACACTCCTTGAGACACCAACGCCCTAACACAACTCAAACTCTCATACCTCAGCAGGGTTTTTGTACAGTAGAACCACAGTGAAATGTCACTTACGTCTCCAAAGGCAGCGGCTCTCCACCAGTACTGAACACTCAAAGAATGGGGAAGCGTGTGCCTGCTGCCCCTCCCCAGGACAAGCCTGTCATCTAGTCACCGCTCCCGCCTTGCTGCCCCCCGCCTCCTCCACCCAAGTTTGAGCTAATGTTTTTCCAAGCAGATGGCTGCTGCTGGTAAATAGATAAATTATAGCCAGCAGAAATCATGAAGCTTGGGACCGCTGCCATGGTGAAAAATTGAATCCTCAGGAAACAATATTGCGTATAACTTAACACTGCATCTCAAAAAATAAAACAAATCTTTAGAACCCAGCACGCTTTACAAAGAAAGCTAACAATTCCCTTTCTTATGCCTGAAGCTTTGCAATCAATAGGTTTCTGAACTGTATTTTTTTCATTAGTCTTATGCTTCCAAATATAATCTATTATTTGGCAGCAAAGGCAGCAAAACATTTGTTCCCTCTCTGTACAGCTGCAACCAATTGGATTTTGAAAAAAATGGTATTGGAGATCCAACAGTCCTCTATCATGTTGATTTTTCCATGGTAACAGGGTTGTATTTTTTTCCTTTGGGGTGGGGTGGTGGGAACAGGATGAAGAAAGGCATTTCCACTGTTCTCTGGTTTCCCGTTTCTCATCCCTCCATACATGATAGAAGGGATTAGACCAGATTCCAGAATCGCACGCTAGGAAGCTTCTCTTATTGTGTAATTGTATAAAACAGTGTTTTGTCTTTTTCATTCTTAGGCGTGCAAAGAAACTCCCAACTGTGTCACTATAGCTAAACACGAAGAGGACACTGGAGAGTTGCTGTAGCCTTTTACCTAGAATCTCTGAAAGGAAACAAGCAGCTATGCTCCTCTTTCAGATATGAGACAAGGCACTGCAGATGGTAACGCATGTAGGTTACAGTGGTATTTACTTGAGGAAAAAAAGAACAAAAACTTGATGTAAATTACTTCAGGACTAATATTAGTACTAAAAAACTGACCATGTGAAAACTACGGGCACCTCGTTATATTGTCAAATGGACGATTTCAAAAGGTTGTATTTTTTGTACTACATACAAAATATTGAAACCAGTATAGTACATTGATTAGTACAGAAATATAGCATAGTACATGCACAACTTCATACATTCAAATTCTAACAGAAAACACAAGAAAAGAACAAGTATCAGCTGAAAACATCTGGCTTTCTCAGATTGCCAGAGCCAGTCGCGTGCCAGACCTGGACTACACTTGCATCTCAGACCAACAGTTTCAGTGCCACCAGCCACAGCAGCCTGAGATCTGGTGAAGGCGGCTTCATTTGTCAGTCTAACTCCAGCAGGGACCAAGGGTTTACCAGGTCAGCCTGATCCTGCTTGAAAAGCAGAGTTAAAGAAAACGGCAGAACAACTCAGCATTTGGTGCCTGTAGTTGAAAGCTACAGCCCCTGCATGCACTGGAGTAACAACAGTGGCAAAGTCATGTTAAGGTTATTGTTACTGAATACAAAAAAATACAAATCCTGGTAAAGGATTTTTTAAAAAAATGTGGTAGGTAGCAGATGAGCTTACAAGCCCCAGCTAGGCCCTTGTGACGAGGAAGGGAACGCCTCTATGTCTATATTGCAATGCACCTCTGCAAAACATTCAAGGGAGAAAAGCAGAATGCAATTTTGCAAAGAGTCAAACACAGGGACGTTCATTAGAGCCAAGTGTTTCAGAACAATAGGACTCATTTGTCAAATACAAGAGTTGACTTCTGTTTTGATGTCAAGGTAAGGAGGAACAAACCCAGCAAACCCACGCAACACCCCGAGAAGCCTGAGTGCAACGCCATTGCCGTTTGGTAACGCTTCAGACAAGGACCAGAAGGGTTAGAGGAGTTTCCCTCTCAAGTGGTGAACAAATGGGTAATTCTGTGTCAGATCTCTGACCTCTCAACATATTGACTTGATAAGCTGAAGTCTCCCACCAGGTTTCTGTGAAATTTGTGAAGTTTACTAGGTGTATGTTTGGAGCCTAATATATTAGGATGAGCTAAATGATTTATGTAACAGGTGAGACAGCAACTAAATGAAGTTGTATTCTGCTGCTTAAACTCCATCCCAGTATCTGACACTGATTTGCCTGTTTGACTTGATCAATATTTAAGCTAGTCAGCTTTGACAGACATTTCATAATGTAGTTTCTGGCAATTGTTCTCCTTATCTATAATAAATTTTCCTGTAGATTATAGTTTAATCAGATATCCAGAGTGTTCCTACCAGCTGAAGAACACTAAGACAAGCAGGATTTGACAGTATGATTATTTATCAGCCAGTGTAATAAAGAATTTAAAAGACATACAGATGATGTAAATGTGATAATTTTTAGGAGTTAAGGACAAAAGGAAGTTAAAATACATAATTAAGATAATACAAAAGAACAGACATCGTTCAGAAAATACTCTCAGGGCATCAACGAGTAACTTATCATATAGACACACAGTAAACCCAAGCCATAACAGTGTCAGAGCAGTCCTGAGTTCATCAGCAGTCCTGCCTGCAAGGCATCTACGCAGGAAAGGTCTTTGGAATAAGGAGAGAGGTTCCCCAGGACACCTCATCCACTGTCCTGCAAAGCCAAAAAAAAGTTTTGCTGCCTTTATCTCCTGTTAGCACTGCAAGTCAACAGAGGCTTCTTGTGAAAGCAGACCAGCTGCCCAAATTTCAACCAGTTGGGCCAGGACGAACATACTAAAAGCATCAGTTTTGTGTTAATGCGCTTACAGCTTCACCTTCAGAGTGTGACAGGATTGTGCAGCAGTCACTCCCTAAGCGAATTCTCAGAGAAGGCAACTGAAGGAATATTTCAAAAATTTAAAATTTATATTTAAAAAATTTTTTAAAAAATCAACTCAGCAGACTAGATACAGGTTTCTTTGGTGATTGCACCACATACAAGGAGACCTATAAAAACATTTTAAGTCACTTTGAGGAGCACAAGCTGATGGTAAACAGTGTCAGCTTTCACCTTTACTGTGTAATTCTCAGCAGATGTCTCAGGGCTGAGTCTCAACAAAACACCGCTGGATCCGTGTCCCATTAGTGCTTTAAAGGGTTTAAAGTATGAAATACCACAAGGTAGATTATGCAGGCTGGCAGCATATGATGATCCATACTCATATGATATGTACTCCCTTTATTATCTGTTATCGCTACTAATTTCAATGCACACAGATTTCCTCGCATGCTCAGTGTGTTTCTGTACAGTTTATTCTGCAAAAGAACAGCCGATTAATTGTACTGCAGCCAAAGACTGAACCACAACATCACTGGACTTCAAGAAAAAAACAAACAACAACAAAACCCAACAAACTCTTAGAGCTACCCAAGCTTACACTGCTGCAAAGTAAGGTGTGGGTTGCGTAGAGAATGTCTGCTTGCAGAAGACAGCATTTATTCACAGCATCTCTGCTGAGCCACTATTTTCAGCTGTAAGTAACCGAGTCCTGCTGCTTGGAACCCTATAGGAAACAACATACACAACGCCACTCAACTCCTTTGAGCAGCTATCTACAGGTACTAAAACACCGATATGGAGCGGTGACTGTCTTAATGCATCATGCTGTCAAATGTTTCATCATTTATTAGAAATTATTAAAAATGTGAGTTCTTTTGAAGGAATTGTTGAAGAATACTTGGAAAATATTTTTTCAAAGTATCAAGCAACTACACACATTAATAACTTGTCCCATACCTTGATTTCTTAAAAACTTTATATTTACTTGGCTTTAGAAATGGACTTCAATCTTTTGTTATGTGGTCATGAATATTTCAGAATACCCTTTGGAAACAGAGACTATTCTAAAAAAAATTGAGACAAACCCCAGAGATTTGAGAAACAAAAGCAAAAAATCCTAACAAAAAAGGAGGAAGTCAATTTCAAGTACTTTCTGAAGTTAACTGAATTATTCGGTTGTGTCTATGAGAGAAAAATGTAGAGATTCAGTAGTAACATGGGACATAATTATGTTTTTGAGTCAGAAATCACAACCTTAGAATTTATGAATCAATATAAATGGCAAAACTATTGACATTTCTATTTTCCTTTTTATTGCTAGAGAAATTACACTAATTAAAGTAAGCATCAGTTAACATGCTGGTAAAGAAATGCCTCCTCAGTTACATTACATCCAATCTGAAAAGAGTTTGCCTGATATGGCAGTAACTTCAATGTTAAGACTTTATTTTTGATACACCAGTGAATTATAGAGCGTGATTCCTTCCTAGTTGCACTGTGGCAGCATATGTATTTAAAAAGTGCTGAAAACTAATTTAACTGAAACTAATGTCCCCTATTCTTTTCTTCAAATTCTGTAAGTCAGACTATTGCCACGGATGGCCAAAGGGTAATTGGATGTAATTCGCTTGATTTCTTCCCCTGCTCTTGTGCTTGGGGTCTCATCGACAAGACACACAGGTCACATAAACCTGAGTTTCTGCTTGGATTAATTACATGTCTAAAGAGTTTTGCACGACTAGCATACGCTTAACGGGTACTTAAATTAGCACCAGGGATTTTCAGGGTCTTAATGTAACTGTTTTCTAGCGTCTCATGCAATTTTCCTTTCACATTATCACCCTACTTGGGAATAAATCTCAATTTCAAGGCTTGAAGAGATTGCTTCACCATAGGCAACAGAGCAGGCTGGCAGAACCACAGGACAGGGAATGGAGGACCTTCCCACCTCGGAGCAGAGACCAGCTACGCACTGCTTATTCCCCCTACAGTTTAGTGCCCCTTATCATGGTTTAGGCTTTTTTTTTAAACCACACTGAGGGTGAGAATTACAAAATTTAGATCACATCGTTACTTGTGTAACACTGCATTCCTCTTCCATAATTTCACTGTATCACGAGTGTACTCCAGGAGATAATGATATTACTGCTAACATACCATCATGTGTCACCCAGAGATGAGCAAAATCTAGCTTTACAACAAGGCCTGCGACCTCTAGAACCTTTATTAAGCTGACATTATTTACTTGACTGTTCATCACCCTCTGTGGAGTCTTACTGCTTCATTAAAATTAAATTATTCTACTGTGTGACAACTTCATACAGTTAAGAATAGAGTTATAGCCTTTTCCCTGGATTCTTCAGCTGGGATTTTTGATAGCTCTATGTCACAATGTATTTCTCAAAATCATTGTCGGATTTGCACAGTTCAAATCACGCTGCTTTTTGACCTTGTTCCATGGTAGGAACACACTTTAATTCTCAATAATCATGCTGTGGTTTTGTGCTGAAGGAACAGAACTCAAACGTACACAAGTGGCAATCAAATCCTTACAGAGTTCTTGAAACTACTTCTTAATTTCCTAATTACTTTCCCTTCTTTGCTTGCACTTCCCACCCTTCACCACCCATGACTCCCACCAGCACACATATTGCTATGACCTTACCTCCCAGTACCTAAAGAGGTGGCAGTGTCATCTAATTTTCCTCCCCTAACATGTCAACAAGATCATAAGTAAGAGTTACTGAACAAGTAAGCAAACACTTTCATTATTCCAGACCCTCAAAAATGAATTCGGTTTCTCACATGTGCAATTTCTACAGCAAACCCACAAGGCTCCAGTAACAGCCTACTCATTTTCACTTGGGTTTACCTGGTATAGAAGTTCCTTATGGCTATCACTAGTTACAGTTGTTCGCAATCTCAGCTGTGACTATCTTGAGTAACAATCCCTTGTTTACTCACACTTCTATTTTACATCCTCAGAATTGGCCATAAAAGCAAATCAAAAGTAGCAGCTCCGACCTACCATACAAATCTGTATGTCTTAATGTACTAGATGTATTGAAACATTCTACATCTTTATATTGAAAAAGCAGCAACTTATTTCCAGGTATCGTGCTGTAATTTCTATAGTACAGTATCAGATCCACAAGAGTGATACTTCCCACTTATGCATAGGAAAACCAGAGGATCTACTGCAAGAAGCTCTGCGCAGACCAACTAAGAATTAGAATTAAAGGTTAGATACATCTCGGTGAGCTCAGACTACAAAAACTGGGTATGTTCTCTTACCTTGTATTGGTGGCCCATCACAACAGTAATCACCATCTCCTTCACAAGTAGCCAAAGACTAGAATTATTCTGAAGACAGAATTATTCTGAATAATTCATTTCATGGTACATGAGCATAAGAGACACTGCTGGTTTTGTGATGAAATCCAGTGTTGCCGTTTGGAATACCAAAGCAATGCATGTCATAACCTTAACTATACCAGGGCTGGGAGAGAACAACCACCTGACAATTATAGTTTAGTCACGCTCCTACAAAACACACCACTCAATTATAGAGCATTCCTTGAGCAGTAAGAACGCTAGTGAGGTCTGATCAAGCTATGGCTGTATTTTGCAGTTATTAATAAATCAGCATAACTTCATGAAAGGAAGGCTGGCTGTTTTCAAGGGATGACCATTTTAAGCTCTGTTTGCAATACAGTTAACTCAGGATTGTTTACAGGACAGAATGGTCTGTACCATCCACAGGCTAGTTTTTGTGGGTTTTGGTTGGTTGGGGTTTTTTGTTTTTGATTATTTGATTGTATGACTAGCTAAAAAGTAAGTAGTATTATCTACATAAACCAGAAAACAAGGTGAGTAATAAACTTTGCCCTTACACAACAAGCAGGTCTATTTTCTTTATTTCTACAGATTACCCCCCTTTCAAGATTTCTGCAATATGAATTCTTGAATATGAAATGCAGACACATCAACAGAAAGAACATCCTGACTCATCTTCCTGCAAAGCCCCGACTATTCTAGAAACCTCCATGCTGTGCCAAGGGTACCTAATTCTCAAAACATTTGTACCAAACAAGTAAGAGTTGTTTAAAAACAAAGAAAAAAGGGTTCCAGTATCTTATTTGTTGCAAGAGCACTTCCCAAGAAATGTTACCTTAGAAACAGTTTAGCTATGTAAGGGTCCATGCAAATGACAATTAAAATTGTTAGAACAGTTCAAGCACTAGGTCAACATCTGTTGATTTGTACTTTTTCTGGGCTGTTGCATGGAAGTTCATCTAAGTGTTACCGAACTTGAGTTAAAATAGCAGTAGTTTAAATAATTTACCTGATTTCAGC
>NW_010415882.1:0-14394 GCF_000710305.1 Buceros rhinoceros silvestris | reverse complement strand
CAGCAGGAAAAAGATCAGTACTGCACCTCTTTTGATAAGGCAGCAGCTTTCAGAAACTTAAGCTACTCATAGCTGCAAGCAATCACAGGAATATATTCAAGCATGTGATCAGTCTTCATTGTATAACGAGCTCCACAGAGATTGTTATTAGTCACAGATAATAATTCCTACTGTTACAAAAAATTCTGTGCTCAAAATAGTACCTCCCAAGGAAAAAATTCATTGAAAAGGCAATGAGATTCAGGACGACAATCGTTAAGTTGGAGAATAGGGAAGAAAAATTGAGAGCTTGCCGACAGTCATCTGACATTTAAGGAAAATCGGCAATCAGAATTATCTCCTAAATTATGTTACAGATAAGATGCTAGAGCAGAGGGAAAATACCTTGTGTACTGCAGAAAAATGAATAAGTTTACCATTCTGAGTTATATTTAACTATGAAAATATTGGTTTAAGCTCCAAGTATTAATGTGCTAAGTTTTGGCCCTAACAGGTGAGAAATTATTTTTATGGCTAAAATTTTCCAAAATTTAAATAGGATACACTTGGTAGTTGCAGAAGAAAAATCAGCACATGAGATAGCAGGTTCATCACCTCCTAGCAACAGGAACAACTTCAGGTGTGTAATCTTAGCTTGACTGTGCTCTTACCGGTATGCTTTAATGTGGGAAATCTCATTAGCAGGGAAGAACTACATGCTTCCCAGGGACAAAGAGGCACATTTAGTATTTGCTACAGAGGACTAAAAATAATACAAACAAAACCGTTCCATTGCTGATAATCCTTAACCTGCCTAACTGAAGAAAACAGGTGCAGAAAAGGTTGATGGAGTAACATCTGTCCACTGATGACAGCTCTGTTAGAGAACAGAGTGTCATCTTAGCTCTCAGTTTCCATGGCAGGTTGAGACCAAAGACCTGAGACTAGCCAGACTGATCATAACTGGTCAATAGACGTGTAATACACAAATGTGTTTATAGATGTTTTGTTCCTTTAAACCCAAGAAAGTGATCTAGTTATGTAATAAGGACATAAACTAAAGGAGAGCGTGTTCTCAAAAATAAGATGTTAAGATGTATCTATGGCCCATGCTCTTTCACAGAGCTCCACACGATCCGTTGAGAAACACTACTGCCACAGGAAAAGCAAGCAACCACATCCCAAGCTAAACACGCTAACAAAATACCCAGTAAACGCATTGACCTGATTTACTAGGATGATTCCTGAAGCGTGATCATGTCTGCATGACTGCACTGCAGGGCTAGATGAAACACTGCTTGGTTAAGCAAGATCCCTTCAGGAAGACACATTGCTCATAACATTTTTATCAAAACAAACATACCTAGAACAGCAATGCTTCTACTTGAACTATTATGACAGCAGGTGCAGCATTTAAAACACCAAACGCTGACATCCGGAGCATGAAGTTACCTCGTGCTGCTGCCACCGATTCAGACTTGGACAGCTTGAACAACTGCATTTACCATTGGTGCCTTTAACCGCGGAAGGAGGTGTCTAACCTACCAGAGATATCTGTGTGTTTTCTAGGTTGATGCATCCACCTTCCCATTCAGTTCACAGGAGTGAGAAGAGTCCCCACTAGTGAACACACATTGGTTCATATCTTGAATCATTTAAATAAGTTAATCTGGATTTATATTGGATTCAATTAAACCGAAAGGTGTGCTCAAGTAACACACCTGACATGCCCATGAGGAGGTTTTTGAACCTACAGGACCAAACTAGAACCAGTTTCAAGCAAGCCTTCCCTTCCCACCTCAAATGCAGGGATACCATTTGCACCATCTTCACAGCACAGAGCTACATCTACTTCACCACAATTGTTGCTAATGGTCAAATAGTCAAAGTTTGATTGTCTTCTGGAACATCTCCAGCACTGAGTTTACTTGGGGAGAATCTTGGCACAATTTCTGCAAAAAGCAAGCCTGCTTCAGCAGAAGTCAGCCCAGGATTCAGCCATCTGGATGGACTGTAGCAGTGTACCGACAATTGATGCTAATACAGTTAGAAGTAACTAAAATGCTTGTGATTAGTCTGCTTCATTCGCTAATTGTGTTGCTAAGAAAAGATATTATGGTATTGTTCCCCGCTTCCTGCATAAAACCAGCGTTTACATGAAGGGTCATCCAAGGACTAGGAACTGGTTTGCACCTTTGTGTTAACATACACTTCCTTTACAACTGCACCTTTTCACGTTTAACTGTCTCACACTACGATGAAAACTTGGTTCTTGGAATCACAAACACACCTTCAGCATTTCTGAAATAAGTAGCCACCTCCTTTCCGCAGTGCCTTGAGGAAATTACATACTTTTCTTCACTTTAATTAGCTCAAAAAAGCAGAACATAATCTTCTCTAATGTGGCCAAAAAGAGTCTGTGTTAAATTTTGACCCAATTCAAAACTAACCCTTTTTACTCATCTGAGACAGAGGAGCTACCTGTAAGTCAAGTCACTGAAGTTTAAATCCTGGTAAGTTCAAACTAACGCCTTCACCAAAATACCCAGTAATTAAACAACTCTTGTATTGTCCCAAGAAGAAACCCATAATCTTGAAAAGGCTTTTCAATCTACTTTCATTTCAGAAACATTTTAATCATTTCAGAAACATTTTAATCATTTCAGAAGAATCAACTGAAGTTAGAGATACTGATATTTCTGGGGTTTTATTTTGTGTTGTTACTTCCATCACAAAGCATGGCTGCTTCTTGTTACCTGGAAAACCCTTAGTTAACTCTTACCAGTAATGCAGGATTATTCCTTCCTTTGAATTCACTGCATTTCTCAGGAGTTTCATCAAATGAACTTCTCAGAGGTTCATCATGAGGATTTTTGTGTTTACAGTGACTGTAGTAGTTCAGCTTATAGCTAGTGCTCGCTGTTGAAAGGCTGATATTCCAGTTTAACAGGTCTATCAGTTCTAAAATTTGTAATGCAAAAATCAGAGTTTTAAGATTCATGTTTATGTACTTACTGGCTTTGTGTCTGATTTTACAGCTTGAAAACAAGTGTGGTGGTTGACTCATGGATTGTGTATTCATTATGCACTTGTAAAAAGCAAAAATAAAATAAGTGGGACCATTATACTTTTTTTGGTAGGAATAAGTTTCCTCTTTTACCCTAACCTCCTTAACTATCTTGGTGATACTACATCAATAATCCTCACAAAGATGTTCCAGTGGACTCCAGTCACACATGAACATTTCACTGGCAGTCATGGTGAAGATTGTTCTCTGAAACTATCTCATCAACGATTTTTGGCATCAGAACTTAGGGGGAAATGAGACTGTAACTAGAATTGTGAGTGCAATCATCTACAGATGTGGTTATCATTAATTTCCATGTAGAGCTTGGACTCTTGTGTCCCTGTGGCCCTGCTGCTCCTACCTGAGAACAGGATCATCTCTCTCCTTGTGGCTGGCTCTGTCCTCTCAGCCTGTTCTCATCCCTGACCTGCCCATGGGAAAGAAAAGACAACTGCAAAGCATCGCTGTATTTGCAGGTCCAAAAATGAACAACACCATCTTGATAAATCTGAAGTATTCTGCATGTAATCATATATTTTAAAAATTAATACATAAGAATAAAAAGAATTGCCTATTTCAAAAATGCTTCACCCTGCCACTGACACCCACCTGTCCTGCCTCACTCCCTCGGACTGCTGGAAGCACTGTTGTCACTAGGAGCACCACTTATATTCCCTAAGAGCAGTTCTCTAGCAGTTCATGTCATTTAGATGACAACTTAAAAGCCCCATTACGTTAGCAACAAATGCTTGACACTCTGATGTATTCCATGTTCTCTGAAAAAAACTTCTACAGGGTAAGAAAAAAACCCAGACTTGTCATTTGATCACGTATTAATAACCATCGATGTATAATTTTCATTTCTCAGCAAGCACAGAAAAGTATCTACAAACAGATGACAAACTGAATTTCTGTGAAGAGGGAAAAAGAGGCAATATGTTAGAGGCGCTCCTAAGTTTCTGGGGGAAAAAAGCTACTTTCAGTTGCAAACGATCTCTGTGCACTGACACGAATGCCTGTATCTCTCAACAGTCCATTGCTTCATTACTCTCACTATTAATATTATAAAATGTTCCCTCCAACATTGTATGCAAACTGAAACATCTTCCTATGATGTGTAACGGTACCTATCTGATTATAATTTACAGTTTATAACTGTCTAGCTTTACAGCTCCACTGCTTAAACGCAATGGAAGCTAATGGCTTCAATTTTATGCAGGTTTTGAAAGCAACATCTAATTTCAGCCAATATCGAATTTCTTTACTGCAGTTTTATTTCATCTTCCTCTACACACAGCATCATTCCTAATTTTTCAAGGTGGTTTAGTATCTTGCCTCCATCAACTTCTATTTTGTTGTTCTGGAACAATTACAACAAAACTCCAGAAATGGGTAGGCTTTGGGAACGTTTAAAGATTTGTCTATCGGAATGACTGCCTTTTTGCACTAATCTGTTTTAAACAGACGTGTTCCACAAGAGAGGCAAGATAAGTATTGTCATTAAAGCATATGTTTTGCCTCTTTGCTACTTAATGCTTCAAAACTATTTCAAATACTCAAATTTTTATTTCTATGTGCTTAATGAAGAGAAACCATTTCCTTTATTTTGCTACTTCTCTCCATAAAAAAAAGTGTTTTTATTAGTGTGCTGCAGATCTCTCCCACACACAAACTCAAGGAAGCCAATAATATTTATTATGAAAATAATGTGCAATTAATAGTTGTAGCATCAGTTGTTTTCTGATCTATGCTTGTCGAGCTTTTCTGAGACTAGACAGATTCCAAGCTTTTTTCTTCCATTTGTGCAGCTTTGTATCCTCCAGAACACAAACAAAAATACCCCCACATCAGAACTCTGTAATTCAGTCTCGTATACATATAAACAAACCTACCCAAATGTTGACCTCTTCCACCTTTCTCCCTTAACAACATCCTCAGGAGGTCCCCATTGCTGTTCCCTTCTCCCTTTTTTATTCACTTACCCCTCAGCTTGAAGGGGCTGCTTCTGCATCCTAACCTACCCCACATGTTTCACATCTGTTTTCCTTTTTGATATTCAAAATTCTTATGCAAGTAACCCTGGAAAATACCCTACTTACACAATCACACATAAGGTCTGTCGGGGGGCTGTAAAGACTTTAAGTGTACTTAGTCTTCCGGCAGATGGTAGAACACATCTCAAGTTGCCCAAAAGCCACTCCAGTCAGACCAGCATGGAGCCACGTGGAAGCACAGTGAACTACTTTGGAGCATTTCTCCTGCACGAATGCTGCAAAGCCACATCTAATTACTTATTTGTAATTTGGATTGTTTTCCGAGGAAGTCAATAAAAGGAAGTATATGGTAACTTAAAATAATACATAAATTAATACTTAGATTGCTGCAAAAAGGAAGGATGTAATATTTTTGTGCATTATAGGCAGCAATGGGTTAATCTGCAGCAGGGGGTTACTGGGAAACACCTCCCCACACTATGGATAATCCTACAGAACCTAGTGCTGAAATTTTTATCACGTGTCTGCTTAGCCCCTAAAAGTGAAAGTTGGTATTTTGGGGATTTTTCATTGAATTTCACTTTTAGATGTATATTGCCTGGTTCTAGGAATAGCAGTCTGAAATTTAGCCACAAATAAGTCATTAAAGTGTAAGACACAATAACACAAGTGTATAATGCTGTGAATCCCTCATCTCAGTACAATAATGGAAATAAGAACATCAGTTAACTTTCAGTCCAAGCACAAATGGCTGTCCAGTGATGAGTCCATCAGCAGGAGAAGGAAAATGCTGTGTGCTGAAATAAACATCTTCCGTCTGCAGCGAATGGATTAATCGTGATACCTTGCTTGTCATGTATACCCCTAATTCACATTAATTATAATAACCATCACTTGTGACGATTCTCACTGCTAAACTTGCTTTCCAACTCCATCGCATGATTTCTACCTAGAACACTGAGCACCACCAACCAGGACCGCAGACACCAGTGGAATTTACAGAAAGAACATTACGTATAAGCGTGCTTAAAAGATAGCGAAAGCGATTTCCCAAGCGTCCTGCACCAGTCATTAAAAGCCATAGCTGTATATCAGAGAAATGACTGGAGAAGATTCTTCTTGGTAAATGCATTTCTGAAGAGCACACCCTTTATCACTCACTGGAAAACCTGGGAAGGCGAATAAGACTCTGTAGCTTATTTATGGGCTGCACTCACTGATTTTTTTTCTTCTTTAACTGTATGAGTAATTCTTTGGCAATGTGCCTTCAAAGTTAAAAGGATGAACATTAAATTAGGTGCAGAACAATTTAGCAAGGACTGCTCAAGCAGCACAGAGGAATAAGAATCTACGTTTAGAATTTTATTTGGTCTCCGGATTTTAAATTGTGGCAGATGATAATCTATTAGCTCCTGAATCTGTCGGTACTCTGCTGCTAAGTGCTTCATTTAATGCCCCTTCCACAGACACTCCCCATGTCCAGATTTCCATTTAACAGTTTAAAGAAAATTAAGCCCTACAGGTTCTTGTCAGATGATTTTAAATTCTAGACAGAACCAGCCTCCGTATTGAGCATGTGGTCGTTTATTATAAGTCCACAGAGAAAAAACAAGTCTCTTCAGTTTTCCACTGCTGCCCTTTTTCTATCACTGAAACACAAATTCACTTCAGGGCTTACACTGCACTGGAAGAGTGATAATTGAGAGTAGGAAACAGAAGAACGAAATCACTCTACCCTACTAAAAGACACACCATAAGTGCTTCAGGGATTTTAAAACCTAATCCTGAGCGTAGGTGTACTGGGTGACAGTGCAGGTTTCCCACCTGATGTCACGAGGCTCCTCGCAAACGCTGAGGAACACCATCTAACTTGTCCCGTGTGTGTTAGTGAAACACAGCACCTTGCAACAGGTGATAAAAGGGGGGTCTTTGACAGGGCTTTGAGCAGCTGCTCGCTCACAAAACACAAAGCTGTGCTGCTCCACCGCTACAGGAAAGCAGTGACAGCGCTGGGATCACAATATAAGCAAATGGAAGTACAGACTGGTAAGAGTGCTGTCAGCCGTGGAACGTAAACTGGCTCAGTGAAAAACAGACCAAGTTTTGAAGTCTGGAAAGGGAGCCTGGCTGTTTGTCCAAACAGAGGTGTGAGACAGCTATCACGGATGGTCTCTCCTCCTTAACATTATTAAAAGGGAGGAAAAATTAAGAATATTCAATAAGGAAAAACAATTCTATTTTAAATCTTTACAACAAAAATTGAGGAAAATCATTTGAAGACCTTTTAAAAAAATTAAGTGGAAACTTGGAGTTTCCACATATTTAGTGGCAAATCACTCAATAGCAAACACCATTTTAAGTGACCAGTTATTACCGATCTTAAGACAGTAGGGCTCTTATACTCTGTCAGGAATCATTATAATGATGTTAAAATGAGCCATCTGCAACCTTGCTGAAACTTTTCCTTTTCTCACCACTGTAAAACCAGCTGTACAGTCACACCATCACTAGAGACGAGAGGAGGCCGTTACAAAGTCCGGATGTTTCACTGATCTAACATGGAACCCCCCTTTGGTGGTCTCTGTCTTGTTGCTTCCCTCATCTGTAACACTAATTGGTTCCTGTCTTGGCAGATCCAAATGAATAAGTAACAGAGACTGAACTGCATTTCATTCATTTCAGAGGTAGAACATGTAAGCCTTTACAAACAGTCACTGAAAATTCTTTACAGTCTCCAATTTAAAGAACAAATCTGAGAAACCTAACCTTGATGAATCTTAGGAGTTCACCTTATTAGCTCTTGCCTAAACTGATATTCAGAGAAAAAGTTTTACTTTGTGGGTTTTTCTTTTTCCTTTATTAGAGAAATTATTTGGAAGACTAGTTGGAATACACCAAATTATCCTGGCACCTGCAGAGCAAGGAAGAGGTTGGGTACTGTAAGACCAGCCAGAAAAGGGCTATGTTCATGCCTGGAGAAAAGATGCTGCAGGAGGGAGTTTTGTGCTTTGAGAGAAACCAAGAGGAAGTCCATAGCAGCCCCAAAAAAGCAAGTTACAACAGGGCCTTGGTAAAAAAGCTCCAGAAGGCATTCAAATCAATTCAGCATCATGATTATGTCATTCCATCACAAACACAAGTTTGTCCTGGTTTTGGCTGGGACACAGTTCATTTCCTTCCTAGTAGCTGGTGCACTGCTGTGTTTTGGAGTTAGTGTGAGAGTAACGGTGACAACTCACCCATGAGTTAGGTGGGTTAGGTGTGGCTATGTAACTCTTACCCCACATCGAGGATTTTTCAGTTTTCTGTGCTCTGCAGGCAGGGAGGGGCTGATCAGTGATCAGGAACAGGCTGGGCATCGGTCAGCAGGTGGTGAGAAAGTGCTTCGTCTATCAGTTGCCTGCCTTGGGTTCTCTAGTTATTTTCCTTTTCATGACAATAAATGTTATTATGTTTTATTTCCATTATTAAACTGGCCTTAACGCACAAGTTTTAATTCTTTGCCCAGTTCTCCTCCCCATCCCAATGGGATTTGCACACTGACTTTTCCTCACCTGTTCAAAATGATCTTTGGCTGGCTTGGGTTCTCTAGTTATTTTCCTTTTCATGACAATAAATATTATGTTTTATTTCCATTATTAAACTGGTCTTAACGCACAAGTTTTAATTCTTTGCCCAGTTCTCCTCCCCATCCCAATGGGATTTGCACACTGACTTTTCCTCACCTGTTCAAAATGATCTACTCCAATTAAACACTTGTACACTTAACAGAATAAGCAGCATTATTCCTTAATTTCAGTTACTACTGCTGAAAACCTTGCCATTTAGCACAGGACATAATCTGTGACAGCACTGCAGAATTTTTTCTTTTAACTGAAGCCATATTCTAAGAATTAATCAAAAAAATTTGCTGAAAACCTTGCCATTTAGCACAGGACATCGTCTGTGACAGCACTGCAGAATTTTTTAACTGAAGTCATATTCTAAGAATTAATCAAAAAAATTGTGTCCCTCCATTTAGGTCAACTGTGAGGAGATATTTGTTTCACCAACGATGTTGGAAGCAGGGATGGGGGTGGCAGGAAAAGAAAGAGAAATCAGCAGGAGGTGCAAGAAGCAAGATCCCATTACCACCTACACAGGGGGTTGCAGCTAACCTGGGCAGCCCTAAACCCTTCCACTTTGTCTGCATTTCCAACAGGTTCATATTGTGCAGAATAACAGTTCCCGCCTTCTCTAACACCCACTGAAGTTTGAAAATGAAAGAGAAGGAGTCTGCATTTCCAACAGGTTCATATTGTGCAGCATAACAGTTCCCGCCTTCTCTAACACCCACTAAAGTTTGAAAATGAAAGAGAAGGCATTTTTAAGAACTTGCAATTTGTGATGAATCATACTGTGCATGTACCTACTGCAAAGAAGGAAGTTACTTTATGATCTCTCCTACAGGAGTACCTGTACATTAGTATAATGAAAATTCATGCCAAATAACCCCATATCCAGGTAGCATCTCTAGAGGAAACTGAAAATATGAGGGTCTCCTAGCAAGTCCAAACCTTTATTTCCATATTATGCTGCACCTGGTAAGGATGGAAGCTGTACAGATCATTTAAAATGTTGTTCTTATTCTCAAAATGAGAGACCAAGTATCTTCAGTTTAATTAAATGCAGATTAAAAGTTTGAGATTCCTTAACTGACGTCAATGCATTAATACATTTTATGTACCTACACTTTTAATACATATTCCTTTTAATTTAAAATTATTTCTGTATACTATTACAATTAAGTAGAACTAATTAAATAGTTTAGAAAGACAAGGAACTACTGGAGATAGTACAGTGAAAGGCTGTGAAGATGATGAGGGCACTGGAACATCTCTTACAAGGAAAGGATGAGACATCTTGGTCTGTTTAACCCGGAGAAGACTAAAGGGATCTTACTAATGCATATAAATATTGGAAGTGTGGGTGTCAGGAGGATGGGGACAGACTCTTCTCAAAGGTGCCCTGGGACAGGACAAGCCACGAGGGGTACAAACTGGAACACAGGAAGTTCCATCTGAACATGAGGGGAAAAACATCTTTACTTTGAGGATAGCAGAGCACTGGCACCCAGAGAGGCTGTGGAGTCTCCTCCTCTGGAGAGATTCCAAACCCGCCCAGATGCCATCCTGGGCAAGCTGATCTAGGTGAACCTGCTCTAGCAGGAGGCTGGACTGGATCATCACCAGAAGACCCTTCCAGCTCTCACCACTCTGGGATTCTGCAGTCATTTGAGTTCTCTGCTTGGTAGACTGGAAGGAAGATCTGCAAGCCAACCTCTTCTGCAAGGCAACTAAAAGCAACGCTGCAAAACATGAGAAAAACAGGACAAAAGAAGCTGAGTGCAAGTCTTCTCGTGTTTCTTTGGATAACAAGAAAACAGAGTTAACAATATTCCTTTCTTAAATGAAAAGCCTTGAGAATTGATGAAGGCACGAGACAAAATTAAGCTGTCAGGTACTCGCTGCCCAACTCTGGAACATCCCAGACATCACAGAATTCATAACCTATTTCTCTTGAACACTTCTCATTTACCTGACTCAAGGCTGAGGGACACTTATGAGAGCAAGTTTGAAATTGAAGACCTTACCTCCACCAGAACTGTGAAGGTTGCAATACTGCAAAACCTTTACTTAAGCATTCTGATCTATGGCGCTTTCCCACCTGACTCCCCCTTGAAGTCTTCTAGAAGAATAACCAAAATTTAATAAGGTGTGCGAGTTTGATGGATCAATATAATCCTTTATTTGCCAAAGCTAAACATCAAATGCTTAGAAATGTCAACCCAGGACCCTCAATCACCTCCCTCAAGCTTCCTGAGCCAGACATGCTTTTATTTTTATTTCTGACGCTGAGGTAGCACCTCAGTGAAGTTTTTCATCCCAATAGTTAGCCTTTTTTTGAAACAACGTAAATTTTAACATCCATAACTTCTTGCAGAGAAGTCCCACACATTGACAGCCTATTTCATCAGGAACAATCCTCAGTTTGTTTGAAGTCCTTCACCTACACTATCCTTTTGATAATGCTATCATTCTTCTACAGCAAGACACCATGAAAACCTCATCTAAGCCCTTCTTGATTTACAGATGCCATAATATCATTAATTGGGTCTTGTGTAAGTAAAAAATGCTGTGCTACCCACATGTTCCCATCATGGGAAGAATTCTGAACCTTAACCATTCTTGTTGGTTTTCTTGAAAGTCATCTTTGTTCTTCTATAACATTTTTGAAATTAAGGTACTTCAAGACAAAGGCACCAAGGATTTTACAATAACGTAGCAGATAGTTTGAGTTGTTATTTTTCAACAATGTATGTAAAATTCATCGGTAACTGGATGGTTAAAAATCTCACACTGAGTTCTTCATAATTGGTATTTCTGTCCCATTCTGTCATTTCCCCCTTCCTGTAATTTCCCCTAAATGACCAGCAGCCAGATAACTATGAAATTCCTTTAAATCACTGGTAGTTCTTTAAAAGTTGGAGTAACAACGTCTTTCTATAAAATGACACCTTACAAGCTATTTTTACATAACTACAATGAAACACAAGAGGATTCTTAATATACACATTATTTTGACCATAGAATCACTACCACTTGTGTCTGCATAATCTGGAAATCACCTAATTATCTCGGAGTTTGTAGTTTTCCGAAAGGCTTCTCATTCACCCCAGTGCTGCTATTTTGGTTACTGTCTCAACTATGGAAAATGCTGCTAAACTTCAGTCTTGCTACACAGAAAAATTACTAGCAATAGGTAAATACTGACTGTAATCAGAAAAGATTGGATGGGCAGCTCAGTTCAAACAAACTTAAAGTTCTGTCCCACATCTTCACAACAAAACCATGTCTAGCCACGGTACCAAAAACCTGGTCATACTGAAAGCAGAGAAAGGCAAGTTTTGTGTCCTCTTTGCTTGTATTCCACTCCGAACCAACCCCCGACTTGCTCTGTGACAAGATCCAAAGAATTAAAATCTTTTAGGAAGTGGAGACTGAAATGGTGACAAGACATGAGTACCAAAGGACCGGTTTTGCAGTCTGTGCGCAGGACTTCAGTACGAACAGGTACTAAAAGGACTACAGGTAAGCTGGTCTTCGTTTACCTTCAAGTCAAGCCAGGCAGTTTTCACCCTGCACGCTATGCATCCTTTTGCAGAAGTTCTCCCTTCTCTCCCCTTGAGAATCTCCTGAGTAGCAGGTAGAGATTGCCGCTCACCCGAATTTTGACTACAAAAATTTGTACGAAATCACTCCAAACTGCATGCAAGTGTGCATTTGGTAGTTGTGCTAGGAGTAAATGTTTCTCTGCTGAAAAAAAAATCAGCCTACCACAATGAAACCGCCTCCACATTTTCTTTTTTAGATCCAGCTTAGACTATTTCCTGCAGAGAGCACATTAAACATTTGAAGAACTAGAAAATCAGTATAGATGGTCCATTAGCTTTATCAGCTGTTCAGAGTTTCAAAAACCAGATGAATCACTTAATTTATACATAATATGTAATTTTGCATTCGCGCTCAGCAGTTTCAGTATAGCAGTGATCCTCTTTTCAGGATCTGACTTTTGCTTGTACACTTCATGGCTTACAATATGATTCAGTGTTAAATCGGAAATTTCTATTAGTGCACGTGAATCAAAGTTACACGTATGACCACAGTAAATCAGTGCTGCTTCTGCTTTCAAAGTTGTTTTCTAAGGGAAAGAAATAATTCTTCCATTTAAATACATTTGAGTAAAGAATTAACATGAAAGAAAAATCAACATTTCGGAGAAGCCTACCATTAAATATGAATCAAAGTTGCTTTAGAGATGAAAGAAAATACCTAGTCAACTCCACCTTTTATCACGTCAGATTCAAATAATGAGTTTAGCAGATCTATATTTAAAAATAGCTACTCTAAGTAGTTGGAAATTATCTTTAAAAACTATGATAGCTTTTTACAGTTTTAAGAATCTAAATTGAATTATGCCTCTAATGCAGAAAAGGTGACAACTCAAAAAAAAAGGTGTTCCAGATACTATTATGTCAAATTTTGTACCTCCCCGCAAAAACCACAGAATTTTCATTTGGGAAGATGATGTCAGAAGGCCATCTGGCTCATTTCCAGCCCCTTCCTACACCATGGCTCAAAACTTGGCTAACTTCAATTTTGGAGCAGGTCGCTCGGGAACATGTCAGCCAAGTTCTGAATACCCCCATAGATGCAGATGTCACATCCTGAGCACCTGGTCGAGCACTGATGACCCTCACTGCAAAAAGACTTTTCTTAGTACCCTCCTGGAATTTTCCTTGATGCAACTTGTATTCACGATCCCACATCTATATCAGCTTAAATACTGGCAGTGTATTTGGTTTTGAAATTGAAATAATGAAGGGGTTTTCTTGCTGGTTAGCATTGAGGCTGCTTAGTGAAGACCTATAGTTTATTTACCCAGGATGATTTTTGCATCTGAACAGATACCTCACAAGCAAATCTGACTGTTCACGCATGCTAGCTGCTGAAACAATTATTCAAAATTCTATCCAAAAAGTGAAGTTGCATATGGACAGCATTCATTGTGACCACGTTTTCTGTCTCAGTTTTCATCTGGTCTCAGTTTTCATCTGATCTCAGCCCGTTATTTACATACCACAACCACCTGCCATGTAAAGCTTAGGGCAACCTTGAGTTCTCAACAGGGCAGAAATTTGATTTGGGTTTTCATTGAAAGAATTTCATTGTACCATTCAAGTGGTAAAGCCATGTTCAGCTCGATGCTCTCACTGCTCAAGGGAACACACATTGTTTAACAAGAACCTAATGCCAGCGCATTTTGTCACAGAGTGAGTGATTAACGAAATGAGTCATTGCATTGTTTGAACTACAGGCCTTGTACCATCAGCTGTCTAAACTCAGATAAGTATTACTGATGATAAAACAACATTTATTGTTTCCACTTATAGCCACAAAACAGACTATTTAAGGAAAATTTGTAGCTACAGCGCAGCCCCCAGCATGTTACCTTGTCAAACAACAGCTAGATAACAGCAAGTTTCAGCCTAGTGCTTGCCCTGAAAAAACATATTTTTCTTCCCCTTGTCATTTGTGCCATTACAATGCTCCCTAAAAAATAATTTCCATCCCCAACAACACAGGGACCTAATTCCATTGCACACCTTGGAAAAAACCACAGCCATAGATGAACACAGGTGGTACGGATTGGGTCAGAATTTCACAGTCCTCTTCAGTGATCGCTGTTTGGTTTACCTCATATTTAAATGCTTGTTTGATGCTTCTGAAGTTCTCAGGAATTGGAAGATAAGAG
>NW_010415881.1:58745-68907 GCF_000710305.1 Buceros rhinoceros silvestris | reverse complement strand
AAGCCCCGCCACAGCAGCTCTGGCGCGGTGGTCCCCGCCGAGGTCTCCCCGCCGTGTGGGGAGGGGCCACGCACACGGAGCCGGTTTAGGGCTCCGTCCTGCCGCCAGCGCCTGCGCAACTCCCTCCGAGTTAGAGCCTGGTAATGGAGTTATCTTCCTTTTTACGTCACCCGTGACTCGGTGCTGTTTATTGATTCCACGGGGGTATTTTTGAAGTGCCTGGTACCAGCCACCTGCCCACCTCAGCCCCGGGAAAGGGTGCTTGGGCATCGATGTATTGAAAACCCGAATCTCTTTTCTCTGAATTGCTTTCCAGCCCGGGTTTTGTGGCCTATTAAGTGCTAGTTTATACAGATTGACTTAGTACCTTCTTGTCACAGGCTGTACTGAGCACGCTGTAATATTGGGCTTCCTAAATCAACATGGGCTCTGGGGAGGAGTGGGAAGCAGTATCACACTGGTCAGCCCCAGAGAAGACTTTCAGCTCAAAAGGGCCATGGCTGATTTAATCTAGCATCTTAAGTAATTAATCCTCCCGGTGTCCCTGAGTAGTAGGAAAGTACATTTTAGCATTGCTTTTAGCAATGCTTTTAATTGCCAAAAATCTGTCACGAGACTGAAAGTCTGATTGCTGAAGACATTTACATGTGTTTGTTTTATTGGTACACATTGCTAAGGCATAGGACTTACTGGATTTGTTTGTTGTAAACAAACAAAAACCCTCAAACAAGCCAAAACCAACACTAGAGTGAGAAGTTACCTAGATTAAACTGATGAGCTGTTCTTAAAATCTACTGCTCCATGGGGAATCCTCGTTGTGTGTGAACGGTGAATTAGCAAGTTCTTGCAGAGGTCCAAGGCCCAAGTGCTATTTCCCATTTTCATCTGTCAAAGCTGCTGAACTTTGCCAGCAAAACAGAGACAGCTGCGTAGTAAATGATGCCGACAAAGAATCTTGGGTCATCTGAAAGTAAAGCCAGATGCACGGTACATACAGAGGAGACTGGATGGAGACAATACCTGTGACAGGAAAAGCAGCTGAACAAGACCAATTAAAAAAAACACATGGTTCAACTGCTGCTCAGTGAAAGGAAGGAAAATTTTACCTCAGTTCTTGGAAACTGAGACTGCTAGAATACACCACTGCTAGACACCAACAAAATTGACAATAAAATTGGAAGTAAAAAAAAAAAAAAAAGAAAAGAAAGCCAAAGCCTATCAAGGACTAGAGAAAGGCCTTTGCAATGGAGGAACTACAGCACCTGAACAACTCTCTTCATTAAAAAGATGAGTGGGATGTGACTTGGTTCTTGAATCTACGAGCTGTTACCAAAAGAAATTACTAGGCACTGGGTTATTCTTCTGTCTGCCAAAGAAAAGCACAGCATGAACTAGTGCTGAGATGCTTAAGCCAAAACATTCTGATTTAAGAGAGGGATCACATTTTTGAACAGTGGAGGGCTGATGAAGGGCTATCAGAAATCCTGCTGGATTCTCCATCTGTTCATGTCAAGACTCAATACCCTCCCAAAAGACGCAGCTTAGCCAAAGCAAGTCATTGGGCTCCCTGCAGGAGTAATTGCCTGGCAGGTAACAGCCTATGATTCAGACAAAATTAACTCGATGGACTTAATGGTACCTTTGATTAGTTAGGTACAGAGTGTACAACTAAGTTAGGCACAGAGTGTACAGCTTTGGTCCCAGGTGCCCCAGCCTCCCCCCTAAACAGGTACAACATTCCCAGCTAGTGGGATTTTTGACCACACGCCAAAAGCAGAACAAAAGACTAACCCACTTATATTTTGAATCCCCCGATTTTCCAACTTGTTTCATTAATTATCTCTCCCTAAAAAGAATCTCTTTGTGCATATTGCAGTAAAGTGAAGCAATTTTAAACATACATCATTCTCCTTAGGGAATCAGTCATGACTCCCAAGTCAAGTCATATCTTACCCTTATCTAATTTTTCAGGATCATATGAAAATGATGGAAATGAATTCTTTATGGAACTTCTCAGATGGGTTCATATCAGAAAATATTCCAGCCCAAAATATTTTAAAGGATATATTTATAGGCTTAGTTCCTTCTTAAGCACAAGACCGTCTGTTTTCTCGGTTCTGAAATCACACACATATAATAAGATTTCATCCATCTTCCCTCGAAGGCAACAGGAGTTTTTCTAGAAAATTCAGTGAGAACAGAATAACCTCTCAATAGCTAAATTAATGGTTTTCCTACAAAGCCCTGCAACAGTCAAGCGAGTAGGATGGCAACAACTTACACAAACATAAGTACAGTCCTAGGTTCTTCATGAAAACAACAACAACGAAGAGGATAACAGGGCTGTGTGTAACGGAACATACATAGTCCTGCAGATTTCTTAGCCCCCAAATAATAAAAACATTGCTTTCAGAGCACCTGAGCTATAAAGATCATTATAATGTGTATGTTTAACCAACATATTGTTTGGATTATTAAGACATTTTCAAAATAAGAAGGCAAGAATGCAAAAAGAACCAAATACTTCATCTGTGTGTGGTAGTGGGATTCCTATGTCACACAAAAAACCATTAGCAGCTGGGCAGCATTTGTGTCTTTCACATTGATTAATACAAAATTTTTAAAAATCTCTCCCACATCGGCATTCTCAATAAAATACAAAGCCGTGGTTGGACCTGAACTGATCATTCTTGTGAGAGACAGTAGATCCAGGGATGCAAAAGGATCCAGATTCAAAAGATGTAGTAGGCATTTTTAAAGCTCCTTCTTATGGATATGAAACTGTGGCCAGCATCTCACCTCGGCACAGGGTGAGTCTGCTGAACTCAGTGAGCCACCCGTGGTATAAATGGGAGCAGATTCTAACTTGGATCCACAATCCAATGTAATGTTTCTCATTTACAAGTGATGAGGTGTAGCTAAGCTGTGGTTGCCACCTAGGAACTGCCTCTAGTACTGAGCAATTTTTCTCCCGCACGGGTTTTCTTATCTCATCGAGTAGCAGCTCTGCCTCTAGACCGTGCGGTGATCAGCCTAGGGCTGGGTGCTCCAGCTAGCGTTGATGCTACCACCACAACCCATCCTTTCTGACTCCAGGCTATAACATCCCTGGGAGAAAACTACTGTACTGGTTCCCCCACAATAAAACTGTCAGAGTGAAGCCCAGGCACTTACAAAACAAAACCAGCGAGGTGGAGCCACGCAGCACGTGACTCTGTTGTTTTGTTCCTCCACATAGTGACTGTATCAATAATTTACCGAAATACATGACACCATAAATTAAATCTACCTGGCAGGGGAACAGAAGAAGAGCTTTTACAGTACACGTTTTCCAAGCACCACATCCTAATTCTGAGGGGACAGAGTTACAGGATCAACCTTGAGTAAACCTCTATAAAAGGAGTGGGTTTGAGGGCAGCCTCTCTCAGCAGCCACTGACCCTTGCTTCTTGGTGACCATGATGTAAGTTGGTGGTTTGGTTCACTCCTCCTGCAACCTGAGGTCTAACTCTACAAAGCTTTTTAAACCTGAGAATGGGGTCACCCCCTTCTGCTGAGACTCCAGTTGTGCATCTGGGCATGTTCCACCCACAGCAGCACGATTAAAACTTAGCTTTATACACGTGCTTGGAGCAAGCCTTAATGAGGGACCTGTTGAGCCGTACTAAACGAGCAACTGGTCCCTGGTGCTCAGCAATGCCCGGGTGTCCTCCAGGTAGGATTTGGACACCCTAGGCTGGTAGAGAAGGAAACGTTTGTTTCTCCTGCCTGTCCTTCATCCTTGGCTGGGAACAGGCAGAAAGCATTGGCACAGGTGTCGCGCCGCTCCAGCCCTGCAGCAAGATGCTCAGGAAGCATCTGGGTACACCAGTGCCTTGTCTGAGGCGCCTGGGCAAGAGCAGGTGTGTTTCAGCCATTAACCAGCTGTGGAAGCAACAGGGACTGGGAGATGTGCAATTAATAACTAGGGTCATCAGCTCTGCACAGAGTAAATTTAGACAGAAAGAAGGAATGTGTCATGTTTCTCTGGTTGAGAGCTCTGGCACAAACAAGTGCTACAGCAAAAATATTTCAGCAGCTCTACTTTCTGCTCTCGCGGGCACACCAGTCGAGTTACACTCGCCAGGCAGGACACCTCACTGTGGGGAGACTCTACTTACTCTAGCTGGGAGGCAAAATGTGCTGCTCCAGTGAAAGAGGTTGGGTTTGGGGGGGCTCACCGGTAAGGGAAGCTAAGAGCAAACATGCAATTAGCTACCAGGGCTTCAATGGCAAGCAAATCTTAAACTGAAGGTGGTCGTGTTGGCTCGTGCTGATTCCCTTGCTACACGAGGACATCCCCAGGCAGTGCGCGTGCATCACTCAGGAATATTGTAACACCCTAATTTTTATGCAATTGGCATTTTTAAGAACATCTAATTCTTCATTTAATTCTGCTTCACTAGTACCTCCCTGGGTGCAGCTTTGGTCTCATACGTGCATTCGTAACTGACTGACTGGGAAACGTCAAAAAGCCCTCATGCTACAGCACTGGGTATTACTCACGCTACACGCTGCTTCGGTGCGTTTGCCTGACTGATGATGATAAATGACTAAACACAGAACCCCTGTTCTAAATCATCTTCTTTGATCAACGTGTGCTCACGTTACTCATATAATCGGCTGTGTTGAAATGCAGAGGATTACTCATGTAAGGCAGGATTTTTTTTTTCTCCTAGTGAATAATAAGAACAAGCAGCCAAACATGTAATAAAAGCAGCAGGAGATGCTATTCGCTTCCTTGGAAGCGCGTTGACTCTACCTCACACTTCTGTGGAGGAATTTAGTGAGACAGGCTACAACCAGCCAAATTACCCAGCAGCTCTAGGCTGCCTTTTTCATATGCAAAAAAGCCCCCGTTGATTTTTGATATACTACTGTTGCTTCTTCTGGAGCCTTTGGTAGGCTCGGAATTGAAGAATGTGTCTTTCCAGCTTGTTCTGAGGAAAGTGCTTTGAGAACCTCTCCTGCATTAATTAGCCAATAGCCAAAATCATGGAAACGGGGCAGCAGGGCGTAATCAATTACACTTGTATAACCGCTGATGGAACACGATAACTAATTAATGAGACCGTGTACACACACAAAAGAGAAATGCATCTGAAAACCGGCAAGAGCTGAACCCTGTTTGTAAGCCTGAGGTGTTCACAGCGTAAAAGACCAGTTCAGGCTCCTACTAAATTATTACAGGAAGCTGGAAACACTGCTGATGAGAGCCAGCATTGAGAGGAAGAAAACCCCAAACAGTTTCTTAGGGGGGAGTAAAGGAACCTCTATAAAACCAACATTCTCCAAAATAAAAATAGATGCTTAAAAATAGGGAATGTTCAGATCCTGTATTCGATACACAGGTAATTTTTTCTTTTTTTTTCTGGTTTGGACAATAAAGCTGAAGTGTAAAGTCAGTACTTTACCAAAAAAGATTTGTGTTTTTGCCACTGAAATTCAGAATGCTCCCCAGAAATTAAATAAGTTGTCATAATGATACATCAGCCAGACTCTCACAAGAGTAAAAATCCATTTTGTTTAGAGAACCTCACACAATAATAAATAACCCCTTCTGTGAATTATGTCAAATGAGAAAAGCTCTCATGGCTGGCCTGGAGCAAACCATAATGACTTTCATTCTGCGGTGTAAAAGTATCGGTCCGCAGAGGAAGGGAAAAGAAAGCACAAGCCAGTAATTACAGAGATTTTCTCCTGCATGTTGTTAAGCAAAGACGTTTTTTAAATGAGCATAATTGTAGAAGAGACTGTCTGGTAACCCAGGTCTAAACATGTCAGTGATACAAAGGAAGCCCTTGTCCACTCTGACAGTGAGAATCCTTGCAGAAAACTTCATCTCATCAAAGCAGTAAATACTGAAAATACAACCCACTGCCCCAAATAGGAAAAGCCCAGAGCTGCAACCACAAGGCTGCAACCACCCCGCTGATGCCAACAGCCATCATACTACTAGACCACTATCCGCCTAGTCCTGCAAACAGGTGGGTACTGTCCCTGCCGGGGTCCCTACAACTCAGAGAAGACACCACACTATCACACTATACTATTTTCCTCTTGTGACAGCTCAGAGTCTGGAGCTGCTACCAGAGGGGAGGTTCCAGAAGTACGTGCCAGCATATGAGATGAATCTTGGTTCCTGGGCACCCAGCTCGTAGTGTTCTAAATGCCTGAATTTCAGAGGTCAGCCCATCAGTGCTTGAAACAGCATGAGGCACCAGACCCGTGAGCACAGCTTCCTTTAGGAGCTTCAGGTGTTCAACCGCCCTGTGGCTCACGACTGCAAAAAGATGGGGGAGGCCGTATCTGACAGCCATGAACATCAGTATCAATAGCTGCACCTCCAAAGCAAAATCGTGCTGCCACCACAAATGAGCATATGAAGGTGCATGGAGCCACAAGGGTCCTTCTACAGATGACCATGGGCAGGTACAAAAGCACAGTCATTTTCAATGAGGTATGGCTAAAGGAGCGTTAACAGTTTTTAGTATGGTTTCTCTTCCACCTCCTTAGAAAACCCAACTGAATTAGTCACTCATGCACTTCTGTAAAGTGGCTACTTTCTCCCTTTTACGGGTGGAGAAGCAAATTTACTAATTTCATAGAGAGAGCCTGTCAGAGAAGTTCCAAAAAGTTCCTGGTTCCCCATCTCCTGCTCAGCTCACCCAGCTATTGATGTGTCATTAACAGTTTTGTTTTTTGAGGCTTCTACTTTGCCATCTCAAGGCCACGATGATGAACTAGCCCTTTTTGGAAATGTTCAAATGAATTATACCTCTCTCTCCATAATTATCTTTTTCTTCTTCTTCTTCTGGTGATTAAATAGCTTATTTGCAAACACAAACAGAGCACTTCATGCATATTGCAATACTTTCAGCTCAGTGCTCACAGGCTCTTGTAGCTGACCCAAGTACTCTGCACTCTGCAGCGTGAGGAATCGTTGGTACCTGGGCAAAAAGGTCAGAAAACAAGCGGAAAACCAAAATGCCACACATAGGACTGTTTTCTATAGGCACAAGGGAAAAGGAGAGCAGAAAACCTGATCTCTTGGGAGGTAGATTTACTGTCTGCAGGGAGGGGATGCCCCTGCAGAGGTGCCCATGAGCGTCTTGGAAAGGGCGAACGGTATATTTGGGTTTCAATCCCGTGCAGGCTGTAAGAGTTATAGGTGTTACCTCCAAACACACTCAGCCTCTAGGAAGGAGGAAAACACCGATCTCTCCAGCCCCAGAGCTGCTTCTCACTAGTCTGATGCTCCAGAGTATCCCAACGGACCCTGACAGCCTGGACCAACTGCATGTGAGGTTGGCGTGTAATTAACCCTGGCAAAGTTTAGAACAACCCACTATCAAGGGACCTGTTGGCCTTCACAGCTGGCTCCTATTTCACCTTTGTGTTGCTTCAGCTCCCACCTATTCCTCATCCGGGCAGGAAGGCGAGTGCTCAGCCGCCTCAGCCTCCTCATTGCTCACCTTCGCAGACACGCTGCTCAGATCAGTGCTCATACACCAAATCGGCTGTTTTGCTTAGGAATTGAGACCCACCAGCTGCAGTACAGAAAGGAGATTGGGCATCTCTCCCACCCTTTCCTCTGCCTTTTCCCCGGTTATTCAGGTAGCCCAGGCTCTCCCCAGAGATGACAGCAGTCCAGTCAGCACACCATGTCACCCCTCTGAAGGCTGGAGAGGGGCAAAAAGGACAATCTCTGGGTACAAGCTAATTATTTTTCTGGATCACATATCTATGCTCTTTTGATTCTTGCACTAGAGACTAAAATCCAAAGTTTAAGAACCCCTGGGGGCTGGGGCTGGATGTGTGACACCCTTCCCTTTGTTCAAATTCAATATTTGCCCTTTTATTTTGCGTTTTTGTCAAAAGAAGATCACGTTGTTTAGACATCTTACAGCAGTGCTAACATTGGCAAAGCACTTAATGCAAGACAGTTGGAAATAACGTAGAAAAGTGCTGTTCAAACCCTCCTCTTCCATTTTACTATAAAGACACACTCAAAAAATCTCTGAATCTATTTTTTTTCAGTTGATGCAACATAGGAAATTGGTTTTAAACCTGGAATGTATCACTAGTTTAATTTAGCGATAATTTTAGTTTAAATGAACCACAGTTCCGCTTGAATTGCTCAAGTGGAGCTAAAAATGGAAAGATTGAAAAGAAAAAGAGCCCAAAATTGACAGCAAAGGCACAAGGCCAGATTGCTGAAGCTGGACCCACGTGAGCGGCGCCGGGACTGGCAGGGACCAGCCCTCGCTCTCGGCTCGGTGCCTGGCTGTTAAATCCCTTTAAGGAGGGCTGAGGCTGGAGGCAGAGCCAGCTTTCCCAGTGGCAGCCCAGCCGGGGATCAACACTGTAGCAACAAGCGCATAAAACTCCCAATCCAGTCGCGCTTGCAATGAAAACACTAGCGTGAGGAGCAGCCCCAGCAGAAGGCATCCCTCTGGCTGGCGGCCGCCAGAGCTGCTGCCTGACTCCTGCATCGCGCTGCTGACGTCATTTCTCTCCTGCTGTAGGAGCTGTAATGAAATTCAGTATCTTGCGTCTCTTTGTACAAGTCCGCCTCAGCGTTACCGAGATAGCAGTTAAAAGAAAAAAGGGGAGGGGGAGCAGGCAAGATAGGCTAGCACGTCTCTTCTTCTTTCCTTTATCCTTCATCCGGGATTGCTGTGGGTTTGCTGTCAGGAGATGCTTCTTGCATCATTTTGAGCCACCTCTCGCACCCCCTTTGCAGCGTTGCTGCAGGGGGGATGCTGCAGCCCAGCTCAGCATGCAGACCCTGTGCAGGGTGGGACGAGTGCTGAAGGCAGTTGCTCTTGCACTGTAAACATCTGTGTTACTATTTCTGAGGTCCACAGCACACACTGCCTCCGGGTTTCATAAGAACCTACTGGAGCAGGTCCAGAGGAGGTCACGGGAATGATGTGAGGGCTGGAACACCTCTGCTGTGAGGACAGGCAAGAGTTGGGGTTGTTCAGTCTGGAGGAGAGAAGGCTCCAGGGAGACCTTACAGCGACCTTCCAGTACTTAAAGGCATCCTATAAAAAAGATGGGGACAGTCCCTTCAGCAGGGGCTGTTGTGACAGGACAAGGGGTGATAGTTTTAAACCAAAAGAGGGGAAATTCAGTTTAGATATAAGGAAGAAGATTTTTTACAGTGAGGGTGGTAAGACACTGGCCTGGATTGCCCAGAGAGACGGTAGAAGCCCCATCCCTGGAACCATTCGAGGTCAGGCTGAACAGGGCTCTGGACAACCTGCTCTAGTTGCAGATGTCCTAGCTCACTGCAGGGTGGGGGTTGACTAGATGAGCTTTAAAGGTCCTTCCAGCCCCAAGCATTCTATGATTTCTGGGGCACATCTTCCCTGGGCAAGGAGGAAGGGGCTTTCCCCAGAAAAACAGCTGCAGCGAACTGGGCACTGCTGTCCTGTGAGCCAGGGCCAGGACCATGCTGACCCAGCTGCTGCTGGGGCATTCAGCAAGTTTTTCTCTGTAATAATTATTTCCGTGAGCCATGAAAACAGGGCAAATCCAACCTTTTCCTCTTCATGAGTAACCCTGCCTGGTTTCCCATCAATACCCCAACAGAAGCTCTCTTTTTTTCGTTTATCATCATCAATATTCTGTTTCTTGCTGCATTCCCAGCATTTTTTAATAGAGGTCTTTGCTTAAGGATACCCCTCTGTACTCTGGGCTGGAGGGGAGCCATTAACAGAGAAATCCAGTAACCATCGCACAGCACAGAGGAGTTACGGGGAAGCTCAGCAGGGGAAGCTGGAGCTGTGGGAGATGATGAGGATGGGTGAAGCTGGGGGCACTGTGCTGCATCTCCCCAGCACAGGGCAACCAGCAGAAAGGAGCTTTCCAGCAGGAACCATTCGGCACCAACCCAGACACTAAGGAAGATCCATGCCCGTAAATACCTAAGCCTCTTCTTCTGATTGCTGTTTTAGCTAATTTACCCTAATGAAGAAGATTGTTTCGGTACAAACAGCGGTTGCTAACAAGCATGTGGTGGCAGTAGCAAGCGCCAGCCGGCGAGGCGGCAGCCCGGGAAAACCAACTCAGACAGCCTGATGATGGAGAGCCAACAGGTCCAAACCGGCTGCAGC
>NW_010415881.1:55887-58654 GCF_000710305.1 Buceros rhinoceros silvestris | reverse complement strand
CAACCCGGCTGCACCTCCCCAGGTCTGCCTTGTCTCCTCCGAGCCACAGCTCTCTTCATCTTTCCAGGTTTAGGATGATGAGAGCAGATAAAAAACCCCACAAAACTCTCTTTCCTTCTCGTTGTGTGCTTCTAGGTAACCAGGGTTAGTGGAGCGGAGCAGAAGCGGCTGTCTTTGCCCCTCGTAAATAGTTGCCATTCATGAGGTTTGTTTTTTTTTTTTTTATGGTTTCAAATCAAGTGAAAGGACGTTTTCCAAGCTACAGAGCAGCAACATGCTGATCTTGTTTAAACATCTGGAATAGTTTTGAATGATTGCTTTAATTGAATATAGGAGCAATTATAGCGTTATTTCATTTCAGATGTTTTAGAGGGGGTTGGTTTTTTCCCCTCGGTGACTTAGGAGGGGCCATATGAATTGCAGGGCTGCACTGGGCTGCCATGCAGGAGGACCTGGTAGCAATCCAGCCCCAGGCAGGTGGAACCGCTCAGATTTAGTCTGCTGAGCTGATCATGGATCCACCAGACAGTTCCTGCTTTTAATTTAAAATGTTTAAAATATTTAAGTTTCTTTATTATTTTAAGCAGTTTGAAATTATTCCTGGACAAGGCTGCCATGTCTTCCCTTGAGGTTCTTTGTAATGTTGGTGAGAAATGAATTTCTGTATCCTGCTGTGCCTTGAGAGTGAGCTGGGCTGTCTGACTCTTCAGTTTGGGGGACACACTCATTTTTCCAGCATGGATGTGGATCCCTACAGCAGGACCTGAACATATGCTGCCCTTCAACAGCCACCCACAGACACCAAAGATGAACAAAAATTGCTGATCTCAAACCACATCAGTCCCAGCCCCCTTAAAACACAGGGCAGGATCTTCCCATGCCAAAGCACAAAGCAGGTGATGGAACCAAGGACCAATCCACAGCCTTGGTGTCTCCATCTCACACCATCCAATCTCTTCCGGTGGCCCGGCAGCTCCTCTGTAACAAGCACAGCCTTCACAAAACATCCAGAAATTGTATAAAGACAGAGACACAAAACAGCTCTTCCCAGTTCTCATCTCTTCCCATAGTTAATCACCAACTTTTATTTGTCCAGCTTCAACTTCCAGCCGTTGATTCTCATTATGCTTTTCCTTGCAAGAGTTAGGAGTTGACTCTTCACTACCTGTTATTTTCACCTTGCAACAGGTTTTTGGCATGAGTAAACCAAGGATGGGTTCACTTGAGAAAGCTACTTTCTTAGAGTACCAAGTAGATGTGAAAATTGCACAGAAATAGGAACATCTAAGATGTAACAGTTCAAAAAGCAGACAGATGCTTCTGCCCAGCTTCTTGGCCAGTTTAAGCCAATTCGGTACACACGACTTTCTCAAACCCAGCTCGCAGCATCCATAAAGTTCAAGGAAAATATTTTAATAAGGAACAGGAAGTGGCTGGGTGAAGTACAGCAAGACCTCTTTGCCAGCCTGTGCTCTGGATAAAAAGAGGATGAATTTTGGGTGGTAATCGGTTTGTTTAGGAGTTGTTTTCTCCGTGGCTGAAACACAGTCCTGCAAAGCAAAGCTACCCCAGAGGAGCCAGTACGTGGGCACGCTGCCCCAGGGACTGCTGCCCCAGGGACTGCTCTGCTTTTCCCAGCTGGCACAGACCCACTGAGCTCTGGCTCCAACACAAACTCTCATTTAAACCAGAAAATAAAACCTAACCTGAGATCCAGCCCTTGCCATAACCTAGCTGACTCCCTAAGCAACCCAAAACCAAACCCACTTTTTAGTCTCGATGCAAAGGTACACATTTGCTCCAGAACATGAACAGTTTCTCCTTATTGTTATTCATAACTTAGAACATCCAACCTTTCAGCTTGAGGTAAAAAAAAAAAAAAAAAACAAACCAGCACCGTTTGATCTGTGATCAAGCAAAACATGAAATTAATGCTGTGTTTTACTTAATAAACTCCAGCAACGTAAGGCTGCCTGGTAGACACAATGTAATTTGTTTTGGATGTAAAGATGGAAAAGTAATTGTTTTGTCTTCAAGGCAATTGAAAAAAAAAGAAAAAATTTCTGTATTAGCAGGAAAGAAGCTGCCAGGCTAAAATTCATATTTAATAAAATATTTTTTTCTGTTTCTTTATGTTGGCAATTGAAGATTGTCAATCCTTATTTTGCTCAAAGTCAAGAAGTCATCACACATCACTAGGATGTCGGTGCTGCTGGTATTAGAAGCTTGCCTGAGAACTATGCAGTTTGCTAAAAAAATGAGCAGAAAGGGAGAAGGTGGGGAGTGGCAGCTGCTGAATAGTTCTTGAACATATGACCTAAGATGAAAAAGCACAGAGAAAGAGCAAAACAAGATAATTTAATGCTTTTTAATACTATCTCATGATTTGGAATCATAAGACAATTTTAACAGTCACAGACCTGCTGCCAAGCTCCTCTCTCAGCTTGTCTTAACCACACAGAAGCCAGACCCCAAAGCTTGTTGCAGTTACTCCAGAAAAACATGTCTTAATGAAAAAAAAAATTATTCCTAAAAATCTAATTAAGTACAAAAATGAAGCAATAAACTGAACCAAGAAGCCACACGAAGGACTTTTTTTTAACCGCATGATTCATTGGTACCTGACCAAGCAACCCCCTTTAAAACTCTCTCCTTTAGGATTCACCACAATGACGGTAGCACGGAAAAAGAAAAACCAACCAGGATAGCCAGGAGCTTCTATAGCACCAAAAAAAAAAAAAAAAAAAAAAAACACCCCCCTTTGCAA
>NW_010415881.1:53861-55838 GCF_000710305.1 Buceros rhinoceros silvestris | reverse complement strand
AAAAAAAAAAAAAAAAAAAAAAATCACCTGCCTTTGTAAGGGCCAGTTAATGGAGATCAAGCCCCACAGCCTGGCTTGGGGCAAAGCTACAGTCCCAGACTTGTCTTTTTTCCACCCCCCCTTCAGCGCAGGCAGAGCACAGTGATGTCCCACAGAAGGTCGCTGCATGGCACAGCATGGTGGTGGTGGTGGGCTGATGTGGTTCCAGCAGAAGCATTTCCACTGCCGGAACATGCTGTGGTGCTGCCAAGCTCGGAATTTGGCTTGGTCCCCACCAGGACCCAGCGTGTCATGGTGGCCACCAGCACCTCACCGTTATACATAGCCATCATCGCTTTTGGTGGAAATTAAGCCACGTAATGGGCACTCGGAGGGTATCAGGACCCTGTTGCTTATGGAGCTAAATAACTGGGGCTAAAACTGTGCAGGCAAAGGGGGACAGAGCATATCTGTTTATAAAAGAAATGGCACGGAGAGAGGAGATTTCTCCAGAGCAGCAACACTGGCAAAAGCAAAGCTTCCCTTGGCCTCGAGGGCTCTCCCAGTGCTGGAGACCAGCCAGAAAACAGCTCAGGGGCCCCTTGTGGTTCCTCCATGTGGAGCACACCCCTATTTCTTCACTGTTTTTGTTTAAAACTGAGTTTCTCTCTCTTGCAGCCAGGCCGCCAGCACAGGAGGGAGATGCAGCCACAGCCCTGAGCAGGTGCTGCCAAAACCTTCTGTGATCCACCTCTGCCAAGCCCAGCACCAGCCATGAGCAGCTTCTTCTCACGCCTGGACCCACGGCGAGTGCCATGGGGGGCAGCAGGCCATGCCCTGCGCACCCGCGTCCTGCGTACCAAGCCCGTGGAGTCAATGCTGGAGGGAACAGGGACCGCCGGCACCCAGGGCTCCAGGCTGGCCAAGGTCCTCACCACCCTTGACCTCATCTCCCTCGGCGTTGGGAGCTGCGTGGGCACTGGCATGTATGTGGTGTCCGGCCTGGTGGCCAAGGAAATGGCAGGGCCTGGGGTCATCGTTTCCTTCATCATCGCTGCTGTTGCCTCCATCTTGTCAGGTGAGTCGCGGGGGTGGGATTTTGAGTAACATGGCAACTCATGCATCCTCTGGCTCCATTCATGGGCAGACAACTGGCAGGACCCACGCTCAGCAGCACCAGCTTTGAGGAGGTAGCATCTTCCCCATAGACTAAAAAGTACTTTCAGACTGGGCTTACTCAGCTCAAGGGGTGCACTGTCTCTCATCACCCAAATACCAGACCTCATCTTGCACGGGGAGCCAGCAGCCCAGCCAGAGTTACCCTGATGAGCTGCTGGCAGCTTCCCCAAGGGTGGAGACTGTGGTCAGTGTATTTTGAAACATCTGAGGGTTTTGCAGTCTGTCCCCCAAGCAGAGAGCGTGGCCAAGCCACAGTACTGGCGCTAGAGTGGGGGGTGGCTTCGAGAGGGAGGATAGCAGAGGCTTCGGCACCACCAGGGCCATATGCTTTTGTTGTGCACATGGCTAACAGTTAAACAATTCCTCAATTAGTTTGGGGGCTGATTTTATTGGCTCCTATTCATGCAGGATCACTCTTTGAATTTCCAAAGAAAAACCCAACAAACAAATACGCTACAGAGAGGAATTTCGTATTTTAGTGAAGAGCCGGTGAATTCCCTCTCCTCCGTAGGAACCCAGCTGAGCATATGGCTCTGGCTGTGGTTTCCACATGAAGCCAGCACTGCTGGCATTTGTCCTTTCCAGATCAGTGCTAACACGATGATGTGATGTTCCTGCTCTCCCTGCTCAGAGGACTTTGCAGGCTGTGTCAGTGTGGTATCCAGCTTTTATCTGCAGGTTGGATAAAGAAAACCTGAGTAAATGGCAAAGGGCTTTGATAGAAGACAGGAAGAGCAAACACAGCAGAATGACCTGGCTCAGCTGCTCAAGTCTCTGGGTTTTTGCAGGGGGAGGTAGAAGCACATCATGCTCTTTCCC
>NW_010415881.1:51093-53503 GCF_000710305.1 Buceros rhinoceros silvestris | reverse complement strand
GGAGGGCCCCCGGCCACGCCGGGTGAGGGCCGCCGCACTGACAGCCCTGCCTCCCTGCTCCCCGGTTAGACCCCAGTGACAAGGCAGCTCAGAACAAGAGCTGAGAGCGCGCAGTAAGATCCGGGGCTTCTCCGAGATCCCCACACAACAAATGAACCAAGCTGCCCATTTTTTAACCGAGGCAGTAGATAGGACAAAGATGCTGATGCTGTCCCACTGCCTGCTTTCTCTCCTCTCTGAGGGTTTTGCTGACCGTGATGCAAACGGAGCTTGGGCGGGTCTCATTAACAAAAACACGCTGTCCTCCAAAAGGGTTTTTTCCACCCCAGACGCGAGCTGTGCCCCGCAGTGGGGACGTCCTCCCGCCTTTGCCCACAGGAGCCCGCGCCGCTTCCCACTCAGCTTTCATCTCCCCTTGCCTTTGTAGCCCTGGGAAAGTGTTTTGACAGTCTCCTTGGCCGCTTCCTCCCTTCACGGCTGACACCGCTGTTGTTTGTAACAGCAACAGGGTTTTGGCAAGTAAAACCCATCAAGGGGTCAGGAGCTGGACCAGCTATCGGGCTCGCGGGGGACATGATTTCAGCTCTGACATCATGGTCGCTGCTGGTGAGCTGGGCACTGAGCTCAGGCAAGTGTGCACGGACAGATTAAGGAGTTTCTCACAGTTTTGAGGCCAGATGGGGCCACCAGATGACCTGTATTGAAGATCACAGGGGCAGATCCCACTGCCTGCACAGTGAACCCAAGAGGGTTTAGACTAAAAAAAAAAGCCTCTTCCTGAAAGCCTCCCCTGGGAGACACCCACAGGGAAGCCGTGCCAGGCAGGTCCCACCAGTGAGAAACCCCTCCGCACGCTTTAGCCTGGTTTTAGACAGAGTTTTTTTTCCTAATTTAATCTACCCGACAAATTCCAGTTACGTCTTCCCCTAGGTTTAAACAACACGTGCCCCATCAGGGTATTTACAGAAACAGCATAGTCGATTAGACTGATAAATTAAATCAATCTTTGTCATTCTCTCACTGGAAGGTCTTTTATCCAGCTCTCAGAAGCATTTGCCCAACTTCCCTTCACAAAGCCTCCAGCACAGGGGACACCTCAGGTTTCCTCCACCAGCTGCAACCACCGGGATTCCCCACTCATCCCTGTGTCTAACCAAAGCCTCTTCTTGGCAAAAACCAGCAGTTTGCATCTTTCCCAACCTCATTACCCTCTCTACAGCCTTTTCCAGGAGCCATTGTGTGTCCCTTTGGTAATCTCCTTTCCTGAAGCAATACAGCCTTGTTGATAGCATTGGGCAAACCCCTGACTGTGAGCTCAGGAAAGGTCAGGTCCTCTCTCACAGTGCTTACTGGTGTGGGATAGTTTTGTCTGCCACACCACCCTGCAGGATTTGGTGTCAGGCTGCACGAGAAAAAAAAGCCTCTCTCTCCCACAGCAACTGCTCTGCAACCCCAGCAGCCTTTGATGGGGATTTCAAGCCCAAGCCATGCAGTTTTGGAGCTCATTGCTGTGCTCTTACCTGGTGCCGATGTGTGAGCAGGCTCAGCAACAGCCAGGGTGGGTGATGGAGCAGGGGAGAGTTGAGCATGTGCCTCAGCTGCTGCCTGGCTGCAGGATGAGGGCCAAGATGAGGGGCTGCAGCTGAGCTGGCCATGAGCTGCTTGGGTGGTGCTAGAGGTATGGGAGTCCTTTTTCTAAGGAAGCTTTCTTTATGGAGCTGCCTTTTATGCACCTTCACACAGTCGTCATGAAACACATTGGACTAGCACAGTGGCTTGCTGAGAATAAGGTTTTGCTGTCTGCCTACCTTGATAAATTGGCTGCTCTTGGTTAATGAAGGATGGTCCCTCTGGATTTCTTACATGGGAGCATAAATAAAATGATGTTACCTTCAGTGCTGCTGAAAGGCCCCTCCCTGAAGGCTTGTTTCACCTTAAACATCACTTTCATTGTGCCAGGGCCCTGTGGGATGTCTCATGGTCCTTGTGTGATCTCACATCAGGCAGCAGCAGGAGCATCAGCATCCCCAACGCAGCCACCTTAGCACACCGAAAGCAAGGCAGTAGCCAAGACAGTGCACTGAGCTGCAGTGCTTGTACCAGTTCCTCGGGCCACTGCTTGTGCTGCCCAGTGGCTGTTGCAGCACTGGGATATGGGGTCTGAAACCAGCAGGAACTTCATGGTCCCTCCTCCTGCCCTGCTGAGGCACTGCTCACCACCAAAGTCCCCACAGGGCAGGTCCAGCGTGACCCCAAGCCACCCCTAACACAGAAACATCTAAGCCATATGCATGTGCTCTGTGGAAAGCTGCCTCATCTCCAACCCCGACACAAGATAAACCAGAGTTTAATCTGAAAAATGGGCTTCTGTAGACGGTATCTTGGAAGCAACAATGTCAAGCACTGAACC
>NW_010415881.1:50583-50981 GCF_000710305.1 Buceros rhinoceros silvestris | reverse complement strand
GAACCTCTCATCTGTGTTTGTGGCGATAATGTCAATAACTGTGTAATTACACCAGCACAATGACTGTCACGCCAATTACACAGTGTAGCTGATAGTCCAGGAAATGAAATGGTCTTCTGTAAAAAGGCTGCTCTTCCAAACCACCACCGAGTTGGTTTGTTTTCTGCAAACACTCTTGACTGGGGATACGAAATTAGAAATCTGCCTTCAAATTCAAAGAGTTGTAGTGGGGAGAGTGTGCCCAGTCTCTGCCTGCAGCCCCGGAGCCGGGCGGGTGCTCAGGGGCACCGGGAGAGCTGCATCTCCTCGGTTAGCAGGGGATGAGGTGCCAAATAGCCAGGGCTGCTGAGAATAGCTGAGTGACACAGTTGCATTCTGCAATTGTATTACAATAATAG
>NW_010415881.1:39656-50421 GCF_000710305.1 Buceros rhinoceros silvestris | reverse complement strand
AATAATAACAATACACTACTGATGCAGTGAGAGAAAATCTGCACCGTAATAAATGATGATATTATCTGCACCCAGACAAAATCTAATGAATTATGACATCCATAAATATCATAATAAATTATGACCCTAATAAATGATGACATTATCTTCCTTTCTAAGCAGAGAGGGAAGTGCTGTGAACCCTGTTTCTGATGGAGAACTCGCAGCACCGCGAAGTGAAGTGATTCAATTAATGCCACCAGCTACAGCCAGCAGCAGTCAGGGATGGATGGCAGATCTCACATCTCATGCCCCTCCAGGCTGGATACTGCATGCTATGATAAAAAAGCAGTTTATTTTCATGATATATGCTGATACCGAATGCAGATATCCACAACGTGTTGCTGTATTCAACGCATGGTGGAAGAGGACTCTTCTATTCCGGGCTCCTCAAAGAATAACTCAAACGTTTTATACGTATTAATGCCTGTGTCGTTATCGTTCTGTGTCAACAACAATCCTCTTCAAGCCTTATCTTGTCATGGACAAAAAGTAGAGCTGCCTTCAAGAAAGATTATATGATTTTAAGGCCATCAAATAAAGAAACTGGAGACTTGTCCCCATCAACCCACCTCTTTCATAAATCATTCAGGCCTGTCATTATTGGTGAATGTCTCACCTTTGCTGAGCACATGCATTTTTCATCAGCTTTGACTAATGCCTGTCCGTAGGGCTGGATGATGGGGACATCTTGCTGCTCCTGCATCTGGGCCTGCTGTACGGAAATCAAGTTTTGAGGAGTCCCATGGCAAAGTGCTGCCAGCATTGCGCATGCAAGTTAGACATGGAATGGGATATAAAAATCCTCCAAGGCCGAGAATGAGAAGCAGCACCAAATTCAGCTGGGGGATTCAATAGTTATGTTTGCACTGTGTAAAAGCTGCACTTAGAGTAAGAGGTTTATAAATTATTCATTCCCCTCTCTATACTGACCGGATTGCACGTCTGAAGCAATTATTATCTTCTAAATAGACAGTAGTAGTTAATAAAGAACTCAGTAATTACTACATGTTTACACAATGATATTAACGGCCCTAACCCATTAGCCCCTACGAGCTGAACCGGGGTCTTCAGGGAAGGGGCTTAGCCAGAGTTAAACACACAGGATGCACTGCGCCCTTCCAGCGCTTCTTCTGGCTAATATTGGGGGAATTTATGACTAAGTCCATCCATTCCTTTTAAATAAAAGCTAACGGTTGTTTTAAGACAGCAGGGTCGCGTTTGTATTGAAAAGTATCCTGACATAGCACGTACACGAGGAGTTTGGGAAGTGTTAAAGTCCACCGAAATCTCCTCCCAAACAGTTCCAGTTAAATACTTCTTTTTGCTTGGCTTTTCTTCCACGAAGTCAGTTTTACAACCGTTCTTCCGAATGAGACTTACATGCAACATTTTTAAGTGTTAAAGTAACTTATGTTCTCTGTGTAAGATGGCTCCAAACTCCTCTTGTGTGGGTACGAGTGAGAGCAGGGGTGATGAGGACAGTGCTCGTGCCCGGATATTGCATAGCAATAACCCAAGATAGGTGTTTGGAGATGGCGCGGTTGGGGCAGGGAGAGGTGTAGCCTTCTGTGAGCCCTCTTGTGGCATCTTGCTCCAGGATGAGGCCAGGCAACACCGGTCCAGGATTCCATGCAACAAATAAAACCATCAATGACCTCCCTGAGCCCAAGAGAGCTGTGAAGAAACCCAGACACTATCCTCTGGCAGGTCTCCTTGTTACCACCTCTCCCTGGTAAACCCCAGGTCTGCGATAGTTTCTGCAGCCAAATGCACTGGGAGTTAGTCAGAATACTGATACTACAAATAAAACATTCAATAAAATCCCAAGAAAAATGTCAAAAATCATATTCTGGTGTCACTGTTGGATGGGGAAGAAGAGGTATCCATCACCATCGAAGCCACTGCAGGGAAACAGGGCTCCAAGGACGGCATCACATGGGTTTCTGATGCTGACACCTCCTGGCACCTCCAGGCAGGTGAGACCAATGGAATTTTACTTTTTCTTTTCTAAGCCTATTTTCCTTATGTCGCTTCATATTTCTCTAAACAGGTGTTTGTTACGCTGAGTTTGGAGTGCGAGTCCCCAAGACCACGGGCTCTGCCTACACCTACAGCTACGTGACAGTGGGGGAGTTCGTGGCATTCTTCATCGGCTGGAACCTCATCCTGGAGTACCTGATCGGCACAGCAGCGGGCGCCAGCGCCCTCAGCAGCATGTTCGACTCTCTGGCCAACCACAGCATCAGCCGCTGGATGATCAACAGCGTCGGGACGTTGAACGGCTTAGGTGCGTCGTGCCGCGCATAGCCACCTTCATTAATTAGGGCCTGAAGAGTAATTGGAAGCTCGTCAGAAGTCAGACATGGATATTAGGGTTCATTCATTATTCACCATCTGTCTGCCTCTGGTACTTTGCCTCTGTAGTGTGGTTCACAGATTCAGGGGGATGGGATGCATGATGCTTTGAGCCCCTTCAGGATGAGCTGGCATTTAGCAGAAAAAGCACCCAGAAGAATTAGTCAAGTGTCAGGGGGCTAATGGCAGCGCAGGAGCACTTCACCTACTCAGTCCTGTTAAGGCATACGCAGAGCCTTGTTAGAAAGTACAAGCTGGTGTCTGCAGCCCTGCCATGTCAAATCAGGGCTGCGATGGTCCTGTAGGACCAGCATTTCCAGCAGCAGTCCACGGGTCCTACCAGTAAGTCGAACAGCTGGCTGTCCTGTACCCATGTCATGAAAACTTAGCGTTTGATTGATTTTTAATTAGTGCTTGGTAGATACACATATGCAAACTGGGACTGGAGGCATCAATCTTATCACCTTAATAGAATAACTTTAGCCAGCAGGGGCATCTGGAGACCACCTTTGCAATGAGACCAAGGAGTTCTGCAAAGCCTCAGGGTCTGAAGAACGTTTGAAAAAGCTCCTACCGAGTTTCTGGAGATGCTGTCCACAGCTATGGCTGGAGAGTTACACACCTCTTTTCTCTTACCCAGGGAAAGGAGAGGAGTCATACCCTGACCTTCTTGCTCTGGTCATTGCTGTCATTGTCACCATCATCGTTGCCATGGGGGTGAAGAACTCGGTGGGGCTGAACAACGTGCTCAACGTCATCAACCTGGCAGTCTGGATCTTCATCATGATTGCTGGTCTCCTCTATGTCAAAGGTGACAACTGGTCTGAAGGGCAGTTCTTGCCGTTTGGATGGCCAGGGGTAAGTTCTGGGTGCACAGAGGGACACACAGCACCTAAGCAGTGCCACCCACCCGCCACACACTCAGGTTTGCTCATGGTATGTGTACCCTACTTCCAGTGCTCTCCAAACCTCAACTCTGCCAAACCCACCTGCGCTTTGGCCAGGGACCTCCAACTTACACCATGGCAGGCTTGGATCCAGACCTCCTCACACTGCCAAACCCCAGGCGTAGGGCAATGCTTTACCCGTATCTCCTGCCACCTCTTAGAATAAGCCCAGAACCTTTTCAAAATGTCCTTCCGGAGAATCAAACTACACATGAAAGCGTACACTAGGAAATGCCACTAATTGCCAGGCGATGGAGCAGAACGCAGTGGCCGTCTGAGACAGGACACTCAGGAGGAGCTGGCTTAACCTCTGCAGAAGGAAAGATACTTGCGCTGGCTGGTTTTCAACAACAATGTTCTCAAGCATTTGTTTCGAGCACTTCATAATGCCACCTGCCAGTACTTATTTTATGGATGTTCCCTCAAAGCTTACTGAGAATTTGGACATATTTGGCTTTTTTAGCTTGCTTGCACTGGTTTTTATCCAAGGATGAACAGAGACTGAAAATATCTCAGCTGGCCTAACCCCAAGATAATTTCTCAGATTTACACAGCTCGACTCCATCAGGGTTTTGTTCAGAAAAATAAGCAAGAAAGTAAAGTAAACCAAGAATCTTGATTATTGAAATGGTCCCAAGCTGCCATACGGTCCCTGCACCTCCCTTCAGTAAATTGATACCTCTCTGCCAGAGAGCAACGGTGAGGAGAAGAGCACCAAGGCCCATTTGAGAGCAGAAGTCATATTTAGCTTTGGATTGTGCTTGGCTTTTTATGCCATACAACAGGAATGAAAAACAGAAAATAGAAAATAGCTGATTTGGAGCAAATCAGCTCAACAAAGACCTCCTGCCAAAAAAATTAAGTTTTAGGAGATACTTATCCAAACCACACCAAAATTGATAGGATCTTCCCACCATTTTCAGCTGGCTGGTTGTCCCCAAAATGTTTGTAAAAGTAAATCCACCCCAGCATGAGCATGAGATCCTCAGGAGCACAGGGGATGCTTTAAAAAGGTAATTTCAGGTAGTCCCCTGGAAGAGGTGAGTTTACTGTGCTCTCCATCACTAAACAGCTGAGATGACAGGGCTGTGAAGGACACATGGCACCAAGATAATTAGATGTAGTGAGGGTGTTACAACTGCCCGTTAGCTCACTCACAGCCACGGTCTTCAGCCCGCTTCAGTGTTCCAATCCTATAAATGTCCTTGCTAATATTGTATATTTTTCAAAATCACATAAAAAAATAACCAAACAGTACAAATAACTCCCCATCCAAGTGCTCCAACGTGTGCTCCCGACCTGTCTGCAGCTTCCAAGCAAAACAGGGGTTGTTTAGAAAGCTGCGCACATCTGATGTTGCTGCTCTCCTCTGCTTCCTCTGCTGGTGGATCTTGCTGCCACTTGAGACATCTTGCTAGGATGGAACATGTAAACACGCTCCAAATCCCTGCTAATATAAACGGATTTGGGGTGGAGGATTGTGAAAGCAAACCTGAAATTGGTTAATTGTCTCCTCTGCTGCTGCCAGGATCTCCCAGCAGACTCGGGCGCTTTGTGGGCACGGGTTCATGGTGCACGAAGAGTGAGCTGCAGATGCCTCCAGCGATTTGGGTCTCGTGTTGAGATCTTTTCCCTAGACCAGCTCCTAGGTTGTGGGTGCTCCCAGGATCAGTCCCCTGATGGGAATGCCCAGCTCTGTATGTGCACCCCCTGATCTGTCCCCACTCACCCCTTAGTTCAGGCAAGGCAAAACGGGGCTCCCTCGTTTTTGCTCTGTTCCTTCTCCCTGGCTGGGTGCCAGCCTCCCTCCTGACACCCAGATGCTTGCTCCTCCACACAGGTGCTCAAAGGGGCTGCAACCTGTTTCTATGCCTTCATCGGCTTTGACATCATTGCTACCACAGGAGAAGAAGCGAAGAATCCCAACACCTCCATCCCCTATGCCATCACGGCCTCGCTCGTCACGTGCTTGACAGCCTATGTATCCGTAAGTACTAGCTATACGTACCTAAAAGTACATAAATACATATGTGTGCATACAGATATCATAGAATCATCAAATCACAGACTGCTCTGGGTTGGAAGGGACCTTTAAAACTCATCCAATCCAACCCTCCTGCAGGGAGTAGAGACATCTGCGACTAGAGCAGGTGGCTCAGAGCTCCAAGGTCCAACGTAACCCGGAATGTTTCCAGGGATGGGGCTTCTCCCACCTCTCGGGGCAACCCTGTGCCAGTGTCTCACCACTTTCACAGTAAAAAAAAAATTCTTCCTTATATCTAATCTGAATTTCCCTCTTTCTGTTTAAAACCATTACACCTTGTGCTGTCACAAAAGCCCCTGATGAAAAGACTGTCCCCATCTTTCCTGTAGTCCCCTTTAGTACTGGAAGGCTGCTACAAGGTCTCCCTGAAGCCTTCTCTTCTCCAGGCTGAACAACCCCAACTCTCTCCCCTGTCCTCACAGCAGAGGGGTTCCACCCCTCACATCATTTCTGTGGCCTCCTCTGGCCACGTTCCAACAAGTCCATGTCTTTCCAGAGCTGGACCCAGCGCTGCAGGGAGGTCTCATCAGAGTGGAGCAGAGGGGCAGGATCACCTCCCCTGACCTGCTGGACACACTAAAAAACCCACAAAACCAAACCCAAACCAAAAGCCAAACAACCCCAAAAGCCCACTTATCTATTGTGTCCCTTCTGGGCATCTGTGTGGCACCTCTCTCCATGAGCTGGAGTTCCAGCCTGACCCTCCACAAGGGCCCTTTCTTCAGTGGGAACCCAGAAACTGAGCCATCAGCTCTGTTACTGTGTCACCACAGTGTCCTGCTGCAGGACAGACCCATCCCAGTTTGTCCCGCAGATCCCTCTGCTGGCTGCAGGGAGATGGTGGCACCATTTTTATCTCACATCATGTCCCCACCCACAGCTATTTTTGCATCCAAAAGTGCAGCAAAGTGGAAAGAGCAGAAGCATTCCGTGTTTTGGGCCAAAGCAGCACTGCCTCCTCTGGAGATATGGGACGGGGTCCAAGTGAGGGGGAGGATGGGCAGGGATGACCATGTAAGAGATACCCAGCTGCTCTGCACCCCAAAAAGTGCATATCTGTGCTCGGAGGTTTTCCTGTAGAAGAGCAAAACTGAGTCATGAATGAGAAAAAAAATATTGTTCTGATTGTTTCCAAGAAACTCACCCCCTGTGTCTCCTGCGGCGTGGTGGGCTTCCCTCAAAACCAGTTTCTCTGTAGCTCAGATAGGGTCAGAGTGTTGCCCCAAGCAATACCATCTTGGGGTTTGGGTCCATTCCATGGGGAGCGCATGACTCAGGCAACACAGTCCCCACACAAGAACGTGGCCAATGTGCGTGTTATTGACCCCACTGAGTCCCACCAGCCTCCTGCATCACCACTGGAGCAAGGTTCAAGGTGTCACCTTGCTGCTTTGGAGGGCTTATCGATAACGTTCTACAACCCCTCCACAGGGAGATACAATCCCAGTCAGACTTGACATTTTTGGCTTTCCACCCTTGGGAAACAACACCCCTGCCCTGCGAGTTCCCAGCTGACATCCATGTCCTGTTCCTCTCACCTTCCGCAGGTGAGCATCATCCTCACGCTGATGGTGCCATATGATGCCATCGACACTGAGTCCCCGCTGATGGAAATGTTTGTGGCCCGTGGTTTCTACGCAGCCAAGTTTGTTGTTGCCATCGGGTCCGTGGCTGGCCTGACCGTCAGCCTGCTGGGCTCCCTCTTCCCAATGCCAAGAGTAATTTACGCCATGGCTGGCGACGGGCTGCTCTTCAGGTCAGTCATGCCCACGCTGGCATTTAATTTTTCCCCCTTGGGTCCCGGAGGGTAAGTGTGCTGGGAGGGATGGGGACTTTCCTGCATCCTGACAGCCCAGTGCCATCACCTGGGAGCAGCAGGCATGCACAGATTCGGTGCTTGTGGGGCAGGACACACACCAAAGCAAAATCCTGAGGGGAAAAAATTCAGAGAGATCTATGCAGAAGTTTCTCGTTTTGTGCTGGAACACAGAGATGTAGCTTATGGGAGGACGAGATTTAATTCAAGAGTTACTGGCAAAGGAGAGCAGCTTATATGCATGAAATCCTGGCACTTAACTTGCGAGTGTCCAAGTGCCCGTTTCAGAGTTGGTTAGACCTAGCTCTAACTCCAGATCCAGTCTCAGCAGTATTTCCAGTCCCCAGGTGTCTAAGCACCAAAAAACAATGAGGGCTGAAGGGATCACAGCTCTGAGCATGGCCCCTCCAGCCACCTAAGAGTTATTGCGACAGGGAACCGCTGCCATCTGTGATTTTAACATTCTGCAACCATTTCGCACTCCAGATTTTTGTCCCACGTCAGTTCTTACACGGAAACTCCTGTAGTGGCTTGTATCGTCTCTGGGTTCCTCGCAGCGCTGCTCTCCTTGCTGGTCAGTCTGAGGGACCTGATAGAAATGATGTCCATCGGCACACTGCTTGCCTACACATTGGTGTCTGTCTGTGTCCTGCTGCTCCGATACCAGCCTGAGAGCGACATTGATGGCTTCGTCAAATTCCTCTCCGAGGAGCACACCAAGAAGAAGGAGGGCATCCTGGCCGACTGCGAGAAGGAAGCTTGCTCCCCGGGGAGTGAAGGAGAAGAGTTTGCTGGCCCACTGACCAACACGTGCGGGGCAAAAAATCTGCCGTCGCTGGGGGATAACGAGATGCTAATTGGGAAATCTGATAAATCTGCCTATAACGTGAATCACCCCAATTATGGCACAGTTGACATGACCTCAGGGATAGAGGCAGATGAGTCTGAGAACATCTACCTCATCAAGCTGAAGAAGTTGATTGGCCCTCGCTACTACACGATGAGGATCCACCTTGGACTACCGGGGAAAATGGACCGTCCCACGGCCGCCACTGGCCACACGGTCACCACTTGCGTGCTCCTGCTCTTTGTCTTGATGTTCATCTTCTGCTCCTTCATCATTTTCGGATCAGACTACATCTACGAGCAGAGCTGGTGGGCTGTCCTCCTCGTCGTACTGATGATCCTGCTCATCGTTGTGCTGGTGTTTGTGATCTTGCAGCAACCAGAAAATCCCAAGAAGCTGCCCTACATGGCACCTTGCCTGCCCTTCGTCCCTGCCTTTGCTATGCTGGTGAATATCTATCTCATGCTGAAGCTCTCCACTGTCACGTGGATCCGATTTGCCGTCTGGTGTTTCGTGGGTGAGTCCCAGATTAATTTATTTTAATTTTTTAACTGACACTCTTTTAAAAGGATGCTAATAATTACTAGCTAATTAGAATGCTTAGGGTGATGCTTCTTCAGCTGGGACATACCCAGTCCTTTGCATTTGTCCCTTGTCATCCTGAAGGTCTTAGAAACCTTGGTTAATCAAGTCCCTGAACCACAGCGAAATGGAAAACTACACCTCCAGAAAGTGTCAGTTTGATGAAAGTAAACTGCTCCATGCAAAGGTGACTATTTTGATGAGCCCTTTGAGGCAAAGTAGATGGCTTCTGGAAATTGCCTTGCCAGCAGGTTTCCTACAGAAATCTGCCTGTTTTCTTGCTGTTTCACCCACTTGAGTTTTTCAGCAGCCCACACCAGAAGCTCAGCACTGAGTTTCCAGAGCTGCCCAACCCCAACAGCCCTGGGAGAGACAGAGCCAAGGGATCTGTGGGCTCTATCTCCTCCTTGTCAAGTCCTTAACTTTGTGGCAGGAGGGTCTTGGCACTCACAGATTCTGTTGTGGACCTTTTTTGCCAAATTTAGGATTCCTGGCACATAGCCAGGAGCCTGGCATGTCCCTGGTTTCCCTTGTTTTACATTGCAACCCACTTACTCCACAAACCCAAGAGAGAAAGAGCAGCTCTCATAGCTCCTCCTGAAGGGTCCCAAGACTGGGCTATAGAGAATGAAGCAACAAGACAAGATGAAAGCCAGGGACTCCCTACAGAGAAATAATAACCCTATGGGTTAACATATATATTGCAGCAGCCCACGGGAGCCCCGGTTGCAAACACCAGACCCTGAGCATGGTGCCAGCACCCAAAAAGACCATCCCAAGTACCCCATGAGCCGCCCTTCTCTTTGGGAACAAGGTTTCTGTGAGTGAGGATTGATGCAAAGTCATAGTCAGCAGAAGTCAGCTCTCCTGGAGGAGGGGTGGGCAGGCACAGGCCACTACACTGGGGTCACCAGCCTTCATGGTTTTCTCAGATGCCTCCTGAATTTTGTAGATGTTTGAGCTCAGTTGGCAGAGCCAGGAGGTGACGCGAACAGACTTTGGATCTCCATCTGGTGTCTCAGCGAGTTTAGAGCAGTTTCTCTACCCCGCTTTGGGCAGAAGCTGCTACCACGTTTCTGCTCCATTTTGCCATTCCCCCTTTAGCTCTGGGGTGTGGACTGCCATTATCCTGAGTCAGTTCTGCATGACTGAGATCCCACAGCAAAGCTCCATCTCTGAGAGTCCCCTAACCCCAAGCTGAGCTGTTGGGCAGCCACCACGTGCACTCCTTGGGCTGGAAAAGGCAGGTTCTGTGCTTTTTTGGCCCTCAAAGGCAATAGGTGAAGTGGCAAATCCAGGGAAAGCCCTTCTACCTGGAAGCAAAGATGACTCCAGAGCATCAATTTAATCCGCTGTGATTAAATACTTCCCCCGTGGGTACATCAAACATTTCTTCAGCTGCCAGCAATGGCAACAAGTCAGTTAAGCCACTCCATTAAGGTGTGATGGACTCCACCAGCCTCACCCACAGCTGCTGGTCTGTTGAGAGAGGCACATCCCATCTGTTTTTCCAGAAGAGATGTGTGGTGCTGTCACACAGTCTCTGGGTTTAACCTCACAAGCAGTCCCTCACGGCCAGCTCACAGCATGTGGAGAGTGGATCCAGGCACAAGCATGGAAAAGTCTGGGTTTCTTCATGCTTGTGTCTGGATCCACTCAAATTTAGATCTCCAGATACATTTGCTTCTGGGATAAGCATTGGTGCAGGAAGGTGAGATCAGGAAGGGCTAGAGGGAGAAGATTAAATGAACCTCCTGAGGGGAGGAGGACAGGATTTCAGACCTGTTTTAACACCAAATACACCCGTCCTGATAACCCTGGGGCACACGTGGCTGTGAGCACCAGCAGGAGAGAGACTGACAGTACGAGGAAAGAGTAGCTGGGAGGATAACAGGGTGAAGACATGGGTTGTTGGCACTTGGGAGCCTCCACACGTCTGCCTGCTGGGAGCTGCTGTCCCACCGAAGCTGCAGATGGCACAATCACGTGGCCAGCAGTGATCCTGGCCTGATAATTAAACCATGGAGCCCTCGGGTCACAGCTGGCAGCCCGAAAACACAAACTGGACAGCTTCGAAGAGCAGACATCAACCACAACATACACTAGCTTAAGAAATATGGCTACATCTACTC
>NW_010415881.1:34447-39507 GCF_000710305.1 Buceros rhinoceros silvestris | reverse complement strand
CCTCGTTGGCTGGAGCCAGCCTGGCACTGGGTGGCAGGAGGCTGGCAGCAAGCTGGGCTGGATTCCCCACCCACCCCTATTGTGGGTTTTGGGGGACAAGGTGCCATTTTGGGGCTTGGTGTGTTTATAGAGATGTTTTATCTGGGGGCATGGGGCTGATGTGAGTGGCTGGGGTTTGACCCTCTCCTTCTCGCCCACCACAGGTCTGCTCATCTACTTTGGCTACGGGATGTGGAACAGCACGCTGGAGATCAGCGCCCGGGAGGAGGCCCTCCACCAGAGCACCTACCAGCGCTACGATGTGGATGTCGACCCCTTCTCCGTGGACGACGGCTTCTCCTACGCCGGCGAGGGCGAGGGCTACCCTGGCTGGGGTCCCTCCGAGGACAAGGGCTTCTCGTACCAGCAAATGGCAGGAGCAAAGGAAAGCCATCGGACGAGTAGCAGGTCGAAAAGCAAAGGCAGGCACAAACCGCCGTCGGAGGCTCTCATCGCCAATGACGAGTTGGACTACTCACCTGAGTAGCGGGGTGGGCAGCGGGGCGCTGCGCCGACCAGACGATGAGGAAGTGTCCCCGTGGCTCCCCCGTCCTGTCCCATCCTCCCTGGGTCCTTCAGCACCACCCTGCTCACCTCTGGTCCTCGGGACACGCTCTGTGATTGCCGTTGACCCCAAACCAAACACACTCACGGCCCATCCTGGCTCCACCGGTCAGGTCTCGCTCTGGTGAATGCCAGCTGGTCACCTGGCACCAGTTGATCTCCTGGAACCAACTGCACTGGTGGAGGCAGTGGAGTGGAAGATGTGCCAAACTGGGAGGGCGTTGAGAGGTGGAAGGAGCTGCATGAGGGGAAAAGAGGAGTTGTCCCTGGGGAATGTCCACCCGACAGCCACAGCACTGGGATGCCACTCTAACATTTTTGGCACTTTCTTAGTACATGTGGTTTTTTTTTCTTTGAACCACCTGGAATAACTGAGCCAGAGAGACAGACAGGCAGGGAGGTACAAATGGAGATGGACGAACCCCTTTCAAGGGAACAGCTCAGAGGTGGATCCAGGGATGTTGGTCCCACCACACAGTGTTTCCGAAGCTTGCTCTGGTGCACACGGCAGTGCTACCCTGTGTCCATCCCCACACCGCAAATCCAAGTGTCCCAAATACTGTGATTCAAAATTAGTCCATGTCTCGATCAAACCGTGAAGTCCCAGCAGGGCTCAATGTCCCAAATCTGAGGTTGGGAGCCTGGTCCTATTTCTGGTCACAGCGAGGGCTGTGACCTGCTCTTTGCTCAACCCATCTTGTGTGAATGGTCAGCGAGGACCACATGGCATTTCTCTGAGCATCCTCAGTCTGAGGCTGGGCTCTGTTTCCACCACGTTGTGTCTTCTACAGAAATGACTGTTCTGGAACTCCCTCACTGCGGTGGGCACATTTCAGCGCTCGCTCTGGCCTCCGTGCTCCAGGGATGCATCCACGCCCCTGCAAAATAGAAACGCCTGTGGGTCAGCTACATCTTGGCAGGGCTGGGCCACATGTGGTGAGCAGAGAGGGCTCGGCTGCTGAAATCTCCCTCCCTGCTGCCATCTCCACCTTGGACCATTTTCTCTGTTTCTGGCCCTGGCTGGGTGGATGCTGTGTGAAAAAACACTGAAACGCTGCTCGTTTGTATGTGCCCACATTTCAGTTTGAAGCTAAGCAGAGCTGGTGGCTCGCAGGACAGAGGTGGTCAGCAGGGGGACATTTCTCATAATTGGAGCCTCTGGTACATCCCGAGCATGGCCAGGACCCCCAGCAGTGCCATCAGGTTCCCTGCCACCAGCGTCCCCGCAGCACCGTTGGCAGTGATGGGGTTTGGTCACAGCCACCGTCTCCCCCAGCACAGACTGCAGCTGTGCTGCTGAGTCAGCGTTTAGCAGCAGGTCTGGTTCTGCAGCCCATCCCCAACATGCTTCGTTTAAAACACTGCAACGGATAAACAGCTTTTGGAATAAATAATATGTAAGGAAACACCCCGTCAGACAGCGACACCCATCCTCCTCCTGGCTGCCGAAGGCTGCGGTCAGATCCATCCCCGGGGCTCCCCTGGAGCAGCCTAGACCAACTCCCAGTACCAGGGGCTGCTGCTGGCATCCCAGGGGACAATTTAACTTCAACGGGGGCATGAGGCAGGTGCTGAGAACCATTAACACTTTGGTTCACTGGATGAGGCTCAGCGCCCTAAAACACAGTGCAGAGCCTGCCTGGCACCCTCTGCAGGCACGCGGGCTGCTGGGTGCGGAGGGTGCCTGGATCCGCGCCTGTCCCCATCGCTCCCAGGGCTCAAGGGCTCAATGGAGATGCTCTGCCCACGGCTGCAAAAGTTTCCCTGCAGCTCCTGTCCCAAACAGTGACAAAGGGGTGGTAGATGCCCCATCCTTAGAAACATTCCAGGTCAGCTTGGACAGGGCTCTGAGCAACCTGATCTAGTTGCAGATGTCCCTGCTCACTGCCAGGGTTTGGACTAGATGACCTTTAAAGGTCCCTTCCAACCCAAACCATTCTTGATTCTATGAAACTACTGTCCTTTTCCCAGTGGAGAAGAACGTCTGATTCTGCAGATCTTAACTAGGAGTGCTCCAGGCAAGCCAAGGCAGTTTGGCCTCTGCGAAGGCTTCACGATGTGAGCGAGAATTTGGCAAAAGGACCTGTAAGCTTCGTTCTGGCAGCCCCTCCCATTGCCCACCCCGACCACACTTCTACAAGCAGAAATCCCGAGCGTGTCCCACCAAAAAGCTCTTTGCAATGTACACACTGCTCATGGACCAGCTGGGGAAACACTTCTGGTGGTGCTGAGCAAAGGTCACCTCTCACTCACGCTTGGCTGCTCTCATCCTCGATGCCTTAGAAGAACCCGAGAGAGATGGCATCTCGCAGGTCTGGCTTTGCATTTTCAGGGAGAAAGATTGACGCTATTTTCCTACCAGTTCTTGTACTATACCGTATCCAAGATAGTCGTCTTCGTCCTTTTTCCACATGGTATTTAGGCATCTGCTGGACCACAAACTCATGCCCAAGTACCCTGTCGAATCGAAGCCTGTTAATCCTTTTGCAGCCTTAATCTCTTGCTACAGAGCTGTTAGCAGTAGCAGTGTCTGTACTCATGTGTGCTCTAGTCATGCCGTATAATTTGATGAGGGCTTGATCCCTCGCTCTTTGGTGTCTGTAGGAACCTCTCCATTGGATCCATGTGTTGAGGGAAGCCCTTTGGCTGCTTTTGTTCCTGTTCACCCACACTCCTTCCCTTCCCGGGAAGTGCTGGGGTGGGATGGCTGCATTGTTTTCCCAGGACAACCGGGAAACAGCATTTGATGTCACGCACCATCTGATGCGGATGGGCTGCTCTCAGCCCTCGCTGTGCTGGGGAGTGGGAGCCATCCCCTTCTCTCAAGCCCACCACATGCCATCTAATGGAGGTGCATAAGGAGAAGGCAGCTGAGCCGCAGGTTGTGTCTTGGTGGCCAAGTGGCCCATGCCCAAGGAGGCCAGTTTGCAGCGGGGTCCCCCTGCCCTGCTCTGATCAGCAGTGCCTGGAGAACATGGGAGTCCAGCCTTCGTTTGGGAGCTTGCGTGCTTTCCCTTGTGGCAGGCGTTGGGGTCTTCCATGGACACAAGCAAAAGCTGCAAAGGCCAAGGTGTTCAGTCATGTCTATCACCTCTGGGCACTGCTGGCCCTGGGGATGGTGTCAGATGCTGGGAGGAGGTGCAAGGTCTGGTTTTGCGGCAACCCCCAAATCCAGTCTTTCCTCCTGGGTGCCCTCGGGGAGGTTCTCACATCCCTGACCCATCGGGAGGACACAGGCAGAGTGGTACCGTCCCACTCCCACCACCAGTGAGAGGCACACAACCCCTCCATGCCTGACCACCCTCCTTGGGGCACGCACACCAGGGTGGCCAATGCGTGATACGGACAGAGCAGAAATACCTCAAATCTTCCAGAGCGACTCTCTGAGATCTCCTCGGGGAGGTTCTCACATCCCTGACCCATCGGGAGGACACAGGCAGAGTGGTACCGTCCCACTCCCACCACCAGTGAGAGGCACACAACCCCTCCATGCCTGACCACCCTCCTTGGGGCACGCACACCAGGGTGGCCAATGCGTGATACGGACAGAGCAGAAATACCTCAAATCTTCCAGAGCGACTCTCTGAGATCTCAGTCCCTCCACAAATTCACTCCACATGGTTACAGCCACTCAGTGTGAAGCCCAGCACGCCAGCATCCTCCACACGGCAGAGAAATCACGCCCCGAATGACATGGGATATTGTAAATCCAGCTTGTAAATGATCTTCACCTTGTTTTGTTCGGTCTTTCTGATGTGTATCTTGCTCTTTTTTGCAGATGGTACTTTCTGGTGTAACAATTCTCTGCAGTTCTGGTATGAAATCGGTGTATTTGTTAAAAAAGGTTTGTTCTATTAATTTTTTTTGTGTGTGGTTTCCAAAAGCCCATTGGTGCATTGTACAATGGGATCTTGTAGCGTGTCATGAGAAAGAAAAAAAATATGCAGATGTGTTATGGAGTGATTTTTATTTTCAAATGATTGTGTTGTTGACATCTATACATATAATATATATATATATAAAAAAACAAGATGCTAAGGAAAAAAGAATCTAAATTTACCAAAATCTGTATATTTTAATAAATGCATAAAGCTTTATTGTGTGCCTTTACATTTAAAAAAATCGAACAGGAACCGATGGATTTTTAAAGAAAGCCAGACACAAATGTGTCCTAGTATCAGTTTCCATGGTAATGTAAACCTTTTAAATGAGAGACTAAACCAAAAAGTAAAAATAAAACATTTTCCCATATAGATTTTGTTAAGCCAATCAGTACCTGGAGGCTTGATATTTTTTCAATGCTAAATTGAAGCTAGGGATGAACAGCTCTTGCCTTACGTGCTGCAAAATTTCCTGTGTAGAAGATCCATTTCTGTGGGCTGACTTTGGTGTTTACTTGCACTGTTGTGAAAAAAACATGGTTATTGGTTTACACAATAAAAAAAAAAAAAGAAAAA
>NW_010415881.1:33354-34281 GCF_000710305.1 Buceros rhinoceros silvestris | reverse complement strand
TTGTAGGGGGAGGCCCCTGGGAGCACCAATGGCTTCTCATCTGCTGGGGGTGCTGCCAGCACCCACCTTCCCCTGGGATAACTGCAGTGTCACAGCACCATCAAACACGCACACACGCACCCTGCCATGGGCACAGGGACCACGGCGACGCTCAGGGGCCACAACCGCCTCTCCCCTTCAAGCTGCTCCAGAGCACCAGTGCTCCCCCATGGGGTGCTTCCTGTTATTCCTGTTATTTGGGGCATGGGGTGGCTGCCAGGCGTGCTCCCTGTGATGGGGAGCTGCAGCTGGTCCTGGTGGAGCTGAGGAGGGCTCTGCTGGGGCATCAGGTCCACCACCTCCACGGCAGGGTGACCATCAGAGCTCACACCCACCACTCCACAGCTGATAACAGGGGTAGCATGGAGCAGATTCTCCATTCAGGAGAGTTATTTGTTATTCTGTTTTGAGGCTTTGGCTCAGCAAATGAGCACCAAAAACCTTCAGGAGCCGACAGCACCGTAGCTAACCCAGGCCAGGAGAACCAATGGGGGAGCGTGGTGTTTTGGGAGGGTGCAAAGCAGGTATTTCATCTTTGAGCCTTCAAAAACTAGAAAACTTTAATGTTCTTTGTGCTTCCTCCAAACATTTCTCCTCTGCGGTGCCAGCACTAATATCCTGTCCCATTCTTGGCCCCAGCTCTTCCCACCCCGCAGCTGCAGGTGTCCACTTTCCCCGCAGCTACTTCAGGGTTGTTTTGCTGTGTTTGGATTTTAATTCTCTTCCCTGAAACAAAGATTCTTCCTTCTTTCTAGAGCTTGCTCCACGCCTTTTAAGGGTTGGATTTGAGATCGGCTGCCAGTAACCTGTGACCGTGGGCAGGGGGAGCAGAGCCCAGACACCAGCGCTTGCTGGGGTCCCCCAGCCCCACGTGGCTGAAGACGTCAA
>NW_010415881.1:32001-33332 GCF_000710305.1 Buceros rhinoceros silvestris | reverse complement strand
GGGCAGGGTGAGCAGAGCCCAGACACCAGCGCTTGCTGGGGTCCCCCAGCCCCACGTGTCTGAAGACGTCAAGTTGCAGCCCAATGATATGGGCAGCAAAAAACCCACCAGCGCTGCCTGGCAGTGCTCATTTCAGTTGGGTTATGCACTGGTCACGCTGCCAGGCACAACCAGCACTATCACCACCTTGCCAAAAACCCTGTGTCAGACAGATTCTCCTGGGCTTTTCCTTCCCAGTTTGATCCAGGGCCCATTTGGAGGGCAGCGTTCCAGCAGCTTGCTGCTGGGAGGTCTCCCATGCCGCCGTCGGTCCCGGGGTTAACCGGCGAAAGCCTCGGGCAGCAGCTCACAATCCACAATCCCCGGGCAGCCTGCACAAGCTGGCACGTCTGTGCGCCGCCCCTTCGCCCATGGCACCCACACATCAATGGCAGCACTTAGCGCGTCTCTTCAGTGCGTACAAAAACTGCCTGTGCCCGGCCCGTGATGTAATGGGCACAAGTGTCCTGCCGCCGGCCCCGCGCCGCTGCCTGTCTCGGGTGCATTGTATAGGACGGCAGCCGTGTGAAGTTTGCCCAACAGAGACGTGTTGAAGACTGCTCGGTGGTAAAGGCGGATGCTAGGGCTGCTTGTCCCTGCAGGCAAAGGGTTGTGGAGCACAGCCATCCTCCTTCTGACTCCTTTTAAATGCTCTGGCCTCAGCTTCCCACACAGAGGAAGCAAGGGGTGGGAGCTGCAGGAGCCTTACCCACAGCCGTGTTACCCAGTTTGGATCACAGAATGGTGGTGGTTGGAAGGGACCTCTGGGGATCATCTAACCCAACTTCCCTGCTAGAGGAGGTTCTCCTAAAGCAGGTTGCCCAGAATGGTGTCCAGGTGCACCTGGAGTATCTCCAGAGAAGGTGACACCACAACCTCTCTGGGCAGCCTCAAAGAAAGAAGTTTTATTCTCATGTTCAGATGGAACTTTCTGTGTTCCAGTTTGTGCCCACTGCCCCTTGACCTGTCGCTGGGCACCACTAAAAAGAGCCTGGCCCCATCCTCTTGACACTTGCCCTTTAGCTATTGATCAGCATTGATCTGATCCCTTCTCGGGCTTCTCTTCTCCAGCCGTAACAGACCCAGGTACCTCAGCCCTTCCTCATATGAGAGATGCCCCTGATGACCAGTCCCCTCCAGACCACAATGAAAGGACAGTCCCTAATTCCCTAATCCACTGAGGCTTGACTAGCAGCCTTGTTTTCAAATTCTTCTCCACCACCCCAAACAATTTCACTGGTCCTCTCCTCCCTCTGGTTGCTGAATCCTCTCTCCTCCCACACACAAGGCCT
>NW_010415881.1:0-31811 GCF_000710305.1 Buceros rhinoceros silvestris | reverse complement strand
CTGCTCACGTGTTATGTGAACGGAGTTAACATCTCCAGGAACAGATGGGGTTTTGTACCACCGTAATTAAATTGCTGCAGCCTCTGGTGAAGGCAGAGTTACATCTTGATCCTACACAGTTTTAATCAGAGCGATGACCCCAGATCACACTCTGATTTCCGTTGAAAGCGCTTCCAGCAACATGACTTCTCAACCTCAGCATGCCCAAGAGATGCTGGGGGTACATCCCCATCACCTCAGTGGGTTTCTAAGCCTCCCCGATGCGAAGAGCACCCCGAGGTGGTGCCACTGCTGCAAGCCGCTACGGGGAACATTGAAAGAACAAATGGGTAAGACAGCAGGGAGATTACTTGTATTTTAAATATTCCCCAACAAAACAAAAGGCCCGCTTCATTCCACAGCAGGGCAGAATCGCTCATCCTGCTATATACAAAAAAAAAGCTTCAAAATCATCGGGAAACCCCCGTCATGGAAAAGCCAGCTGTGGAAACACACAGGAAGGAAGGGAAAAAATGAAGCCGGTGATTGCAGGTTCTCTGTTATTTATTGTACAGTATTTCGCTGGAAGTACAAAGGCATCATCAGTATTCACCAGAATTGTGTTGCAACAGGTACATTACACTGTGTGTTAAAAGGTGCTGCTTTAATGGTGCGAAAGAGAACACAAATTTAGAGGAAGAAAGCAAGGAGCTTCAAAAAATGTAAAACCGCATTTTTAGTAACTGATCTGTACAAAGGAAAAAAAGAGAAACCGAACCAGCGTGGGGATTAGAGCCCCCAAAGTCATTTAAAACGATATAAAAAGGCACTGTTATCTATTGTGTAATCAGGACCTTCGGGTTCTTTTTCCTTCATACTGATGACTGTGGGGGTGGGAGAAACACTGTTACTCAAATGATCAAACTCATACAAAAGTATTTACAGAAAGGCAGAAAAAATCCCCCTGCTCTTGTTCCAAAAGAGAAACATTTGCCCAGTTGGAGAGTGCAGCCTGCCTCCCTACCCTCTCGCTCAAACCGTGCCAGAGCGGCGACCTTGAACAGGGAAAGCAAATAGTGACGTGGTGGGAGAAGCTGTCAGAGTCCTTCTAACAATGGGAAAGTGTCTCTTTTGTTTCTGTTTTATTGCTTTAAACTCTCCTAAAATCAGGGGAGCTAGAAAATAAAAAGAAACCCTAAAATCCACACAACAACCCCAAACCATCTGAGTTCTCCTGGCTGCAAGAAGGTGGGGCAGCTGGTCAGGACAAAACAGGGAAGACCAAGAGGTAGGGCTGGCCAGAGGTTGCTTTCTAGAGAAGGGGGGAACAGATGGGGAGAGTAACGCTTCAAACTACCAGACATTTGTGCTGCTTTTCTAAATCTTCCCCTGGGAGCCTGACAGCAGCGTGTGTCAGTAGAAGGAAAACCAGGGCACACAAACCCACCAGCCAAAGCATCTGACAGCAGCCGTGGGACGTCCCCAGGACGCTTACACGTGAGCGCTCTTCGCATGGGTAGGGGAGCTGGATCCCGAGGCGTAGTAGAAGCGGTTTTCACCAAACGTCTGGGCATCTCCTGAGCAGCAGACAATGACGCAGCCGCCGAAGAGGCAAAGGGCAGAGCCGATCCAGCCGGTGTACAGGGAGTAGCCGAAGCTCATAATAGTGGTCTCACGGTGGGCACAGACGGGAAACCAGATCGTCGCAACAACGCCACACATGGCTGGGGAGAGATGGAAAGAAAAGTAATTCCAGCACGTGACCTCACCACAGGGGCACCAAAAGGGAGGGAAGGCTCTGCAGGATAGGGGACGGAGGGGAAGCCCTTCCCTCCACCCTTGCAGTCCTATGGTGGGACCCAGGAGCATCAGCATCAGGTCCTGGTCCAAGAGGTCTCTGAGCAGGAAGCAGTGTGGGAGCCTCGCTGGGAGAGAGATCAAGGGAGGACGGCCATCTCTCTCAGGCGCCAACAAGCAAAAAGAAAAAACAACTGCTGCTTGACAGAACCTGATCTGTTCATTACAAGGGGAATGGATTTGTTCCCTGGAAACATTGTTAAGGAGGAGGTATAAAAGTCATCCCTGAAAGTGATGGTCTGGAGAGCTGCAGAATTAGGAATAGGTCAGATAGACCACGAAGGATGCATCAGTGAGACACTACAATCAGTGTTCCAGAGTCAACTGTTCTAAATCACTATTTCTGCACGAACTCACGTGCTACATCCTCAGCCACATCAATCAGCATCACTGCAGTCGCTCTATGGAACGGTCACATAAACATGAGCGAAATATCCCTCAGCAAGACAGAGTGAGGTTTACAAAATACAAACAAATAGGCAGAGACAAAATAAGCAGCAGTACAGCATTGCTGGCTTTGGTTGGGTTTGGGATTTGGTTTTGTTTTGTTCGTTTTTTGTTTGAGGTTTTGGGGGTTTTTTTGATGGAGCAGGCAATGTCTCAGAACTCTGGAATGCAGATTACACTTCGCTACGGAAAATTTCTCTATACGAAATGATGGGGACAATCCCAGCAAGGCTCTCCAGGAATCTAATGAATTGGACAGAATGGGGACCTGAAGGTTCTGCAGAATCATAGAATGACAGAACAGTTTGGGTTGGAAGGGACCTTTAAGGGTCTTTCAAGCCACCCCACTGCACTGAGCAGGGACATCTTCAACTAGGTCAGGTTGCTCAGAGCCCCAACCAACCTGACCTTGAAGGGAAAACGCTGTTCTACCTACAGCAGGCCAAACTTTAAATTTTGCTTGCAATTCCATAGCTGTTTGTGTTTTTTCCCACGAAAAGCAGGAAGGCTCTGGCGGTGGTGCTGGGAGGACTGGTAGGCAGGTGACGTGTGAAGAAGATCCCCTCAGGACAGCAAAGCAGTTCCAGAATCAGCACTTTGCAGGCAGCCAGGCTGGGAACCACGGTGTTTCGGTGTGCAGCACACAGGCACAGCTTGCTCCAAGAAGGGAGAAAACATGTAGCCTGCATTCTCCTTATGCTACACAAGGTCACACTCACTACCCTCCCTAAGGGTCCTACCTCCATCCTGCAAAGTCCCCACATGCACTGAGGGCAACAGGAGTTGATGGCGTTAATCACCTCACAGGAACAGGTCCTAAAACAATACTCCTTTATGGCCTGTACATCTGAGAAGAATTAATCTGTCAATATTTACTTGCCTCCGGAACAAGCTGTGCAGGACTCCATCCTTGTGGCTATCAGAGAATCAGAGCAAAACAATAACAGGGCCGTGGCAGCCTTACAGATTTCCACCGACAGCGTTAAAAGGTATCTGGAGGCAGTGTCAAAAAGTTAAGGTTGCAAAAGGAAGAAAAAAGGGGGTGAGATTAAAAATAAAATTGTTTAGTTAAAGCAGAGAACAAACCATAGCTCCTGGCCAGTACCGCAGAAAACCCATCCCCAATAGCTGCAGTTATTGTGAGAGAAAATATTTTCTTGTGGAAAAGAGAAGAACATTGGAAGGATGCTGATAAAGCCAGGAATAATTCTGGGCCTCCTCAAAGCAAGGACCCCGCAGCTTTGGAAGGAATTCTTTGCGAAGGCAGGGAGGGGAGGACAGCATTTCTCCTGTGTGGGGATCGGTCCTGCAAACAGCTCATGAGCTTCCAAAGCTTTACAACACAAACATATCAGCTGGGAATCCACAAAGCATTCTAATGGGCTCCAGAAAAAAAGCTGCTTTATTGTCCAAAAAGACACAATCATCTTTTCTTCTTCTGTCAGCAGTAAATATATATATATATTTATGTCCATAGACTGTAAGAGCCTTATCTGCCCAGACCCTCCCCCACAACTGAAGAAAACACTTGTACTGGGGTGAGAAGAGCTCTCGGGGACACTGACACAATGGCATCTCTTGTGCATGGGGCTCAACTACATGTAAAACCACCTTATTTTAATGCTGACATACTAGAAAGCTGTGAAGCACAAGCCAAGGACTTTGCATGGCTCAGTTTGACCTCTCTGTCTTCGGAGGCCACCAGCTGCCGTCAGCCACCGGCGACCCCGTTGCTCAGCAAGAGGAACGCCCTGAGACAGGACTGGATCTCATCGCTCTGCATAGATTAGACTGGGTTGTAAATCCTCCGAGAGGATGGGAAAAGGACAGCCTGCAATTGCAGTATTTCTCAAATTCTGGTCTCGCTGTATCACAGAGAAAGGCTGGGAAAAGCTGATTTCCCATGAAACCCACAGGGATGGGGAAAGGCTCTTTAGGGCAAGTTTCAGATATAAAATAGCTGCCTATGAGGAGGAACTCTTTGAACTGAAATTATTACTTCTCTTTCGTACTGATGCCAAAAGACCCTTTGCAGACAAGAAGCACAAGAGGTGCTCAGGGAGGTGGGGGAGATGGAGCAGAATCACTGGCTCAAGGGACAGTGAGTGCCTGCCAAATTCCTTAACAGTAAGTTAAAAGTTTTCTGCAGAAGAAAGAATACTTTTCTTTCCCAGCTAAATTTAACTGTTCTGAGTTGCTGACTCAAAGTCACACAGATTTCTCTTTCAAAGCATCTGGGTGAAGTAATAAATACCCATGATCTTTTTTTTTCTATGTTCTATATGTTTTCTATGTTCTACCTCGCTCTATGGTTTTACAAGTAAATCCCAAGCAGTGTCCAAAAAACTTATTAATACCCATTATTTAGGTTACACTAGCTAATAAGGTCATTTTTGCAGCAGTAATTCCCAATAACTAACACATTTTTCACTTGTGTTGTCTCTAGCCCCTCGCTTGCGTACCAGCACGGGGTCCCCCAGATTCGTATCAACATCACGGGATGGGCCAGGGTTTTTCCATCAACACCAGTGTATGAAATGTTTTCATACTGGCTCAGAGCACACCTCTGCTGACAGTTGTTTTCGGCGATAAATCAGTTCTCTCGGACAGATAGGATCGAGCAAAGACATAAATACATCAGCAGGCAGGACAGGAGGGTGTGCACACAGGTTGCACTCTGCAGTCTGCTATCATGAGCCGACAGAGAAATCAATGGAATATCTCAGCCCACTGGTTTCCTGGCAAGTTTTCAACGTTTTGTTTTGGTTTTTTTTTCCTCCACGCTGTGTTTGAACCCCTGTTTTCCTTTCTAATACATTTCAGTGACCAAACTGCCAGCCCTTTCCTGAGCAACAAGTGAAGTCTGCCGTGGGGCCAGCTCCCCTGCTCACACCTCTACTCACTATTTCTGCTCTGTTAGTGAGTGTTGGGGGGTTGTTTTCTCCTAAGCAGAGCTCTAGGAGTTGGTCTCTTCTTAGAGGTAAAGCTGGAGCCTGTGCGGTTGAGAAGACCACAAAGGAGAGTTGAGTGGCCAGAGGGTCAATAAGAACAGTCCAAGGCATATTACTTGTAGAATATAATGAATTTTAAGTCAGCATTATGACTTTCAAGGCTTGATTCATGCTTCCTAAATGCTCTGGGGTGGGACTACCTCATTTTTCAAGTAACAGATCATTAATCATCTTAAATAAGGTCAAAGTCCCAAGCTCTGCACATTACTCTTCTTCAAAAGAGACTGTCTCACTGATCAGCCTGGAAAAATCTGGGGATTGTAAACATAAATGTGGGTTGGTTTTATGTTTTTTTTAAAAAAACAAACCTTAGGAGCAAATGGAGCTTATTTACTCATTTGTGATCTGACAAAAAGAGCATTATTGTAATTGTGACTAAAACATTGTAACTGTGACTAAAACATTGTGACCAGGCTGCTGTTCCCAGTCCAGACCGTTCAGGACATCACTGACATGAGCGAACCACTTCGCCCGCAGATGCTTCATCACTCACAGGGCTAAAAATCAGTCAGAAGCCCAAATCCAGCCAAAAGAGCGTTCGTCTGCTAATGCCTCTGTAAATACACATTTCCTTTGTTCACGGGGTCTACTTAGTGGGAAAACTGTTCTGAAGCAGAGAGAAGCCTGGCTTTTGGAGCACCACAACTCCTCTTCTATCTCTTCCCCTCCCTGGTGTCACACCGCAGCAAGACCAGGATGGGCGAGGGACATAAGAGACCAAACCCAGGGGCAATGCTGCAGGGTAGGGGATTTCATTTATTCTAATGCAGCATTACCCAACACTGTTGCTGCTGGTCCTGTGATCCTGTTGTCCTCCAGCAAAGCAGATTTAAGGGCAATATTCTCGTCTCCACGTCCACAGCCTTGCATCAGGGCTGGTCTACGGCTTCCCTTGACTGGAACCCAAACTCACATTTGTTTGCCACAAAGTGCAGCTTTACCGGGCCTCCCCCATCCTGGGAAGGGGAAAACTGGCAGAGCAGAATCCTCCAGCACTAAAACTTCGTTCGTGGGCAGCAAAAAAAAAACCAAACTTCTTTTTCTTTCGTTTTTCAAGCCCAAATACATGACTCAAAGAGTTGAGACAGGATGAAGACCATGTTCCAACAGCTCTCTACCCTGGCTGTTCAGGAGCAGGGTGCCCTAAGCAAGCTCTGTAAAGCTGATTTTAGGACTTCGAGCTGTGGGAACCCCACAGTCTCTGAAAGGGCCCCTTGGTCTCAGATTTTGGACATACTGACTTGTACTAACTGATTCTCACCAAGGCACTGGAGGAGCGACTGCTTGTGAGGAAGGAGCATCCAGAGGACAGCTCCTCCAAGCGTGTGGCTATATCCAGAGCCCACTTGAGAAAAAATGAGGAGAAGTAGAAGAAAGAAGACAGGCATGATGTCAGCGCTGGCTGCCAGCGACCAGCAGAGCCACACAAAGAGGCCACTTTCCCTCACCCCTCCTCCTCTGCCGCACGGACGGGTAAAAACAAGGCACTGCAGCCTGTTGCTGAGATGACGAGGCTTCAGGAACATGCAGGTGTTGCACTGGGGACAATGAGCTCCACAGTCTGCGCTGCTCAAAACAATCTCCTTTGTGGGCACTGAGGATGGGAAGAAATTCCCAGGGGAACTTGTAGGCCAAGGGCAAAGCTGGCCAGAGGGGGCTGGGAGGCAGCGGGGACATGCCAGCCTTCTTCCCAGGTCCATGCCTCCTCCTTGCTGCCTCCCCTGCTGTCCCCACACAACCAGCACTCCCTCAGCCGTGGGCTTCCCCTCCCACACACCTCAGCTTACTTTGACCTGGCTGCACCTGTGATGCCCAGGGAAAATTTGGAGGGTATCTGTTCCCTGTGAGCAGCTCGGGGGTTCAGACCCTTTTCCAAAACTAGTATCGCTTCCACGGTGAACCACCATAACCAGCTCCCAAGGCAGCTGCCCTCCTGCAGACACAGGCAGTGGCCGTGCCCAAGGACTCCACAAGACACTGCACAGAAGGTTCTGCAGCCCTTCTTCTTCGCCCTGCTTCACTCCTGGCTTTATACTCCCACACCTGTTCGCACCTTTTGTTCATCCCACAGACTGCAGTGATTCTGGAGAGATTCAGGGTCAGCCTGACCTGGACAACCATGCTTCCAGGTGAACGTGCTCAACCAGCTTGCACCACACCATCCTGAACTGGAGGAAGACCTCCGGCTCTCCACACGTGGCAGCACCTTACCCAGGAGGATGATGAGGATCCCTCCCAGCTGTGACCGCCGGTACTTGGCAGCTCCAGGCTCGTGGCCCATCCGGATGCAGGGCAGGACCGTTATCAGCAAGAAGATAGCAGGAAGACCCAGGACGGAGGCAGCGATCATCAGTGCTCGACATGCTTGGACATACCCTGTTGGCAAGGCATGGAAAGAGGATTTTGATTATCGGCACAAGAGAAGGAGACCTTTGGACAAAGGTCCTGTTTGATGGGCTCCCAGCGCTTGCACGGACTATAGGAGACAGGTTCAATCCTTCCTGTAAGCATTGACTCTTCACCAGGCACAAGACTGTGGGACTGTAGCACAGCGGATGGTGCATGAACACGGGATGTGCAGGCTCAAAATTTTCCAAAAAACAAGTAGCACTGCCTGGAAAACACGAGCTCTTCCCAGCGAGACACTGAGAAATCATAGAGCTGGAAAATATGGGGAGGGAAAGTAGGAGAAACAGCTAGGAAGGGGGTTTCCTGTATCTTTTCATAGAGGGAGCTTTGAGTAAACAACAAGAATTTAAAGAGCAGCTCACTGTGAGCAACAGAGGACCACAACACCACAGAAGAGGGGCCTCAAGCAAGTCCTGCTGACATAGAGGTAAGACACAGGAAGGAGGATTTTACCATTTCTGGAAATGCAGGTTCCGTGTATATGGAACATTTGCTTGAATTTTTCTCAAGAGGAAACATCACAAAAAGAGTTGCCTGAGGAGTTCAGGGCAAAAAACCGAGAGCCTAAACAAAGGAGATGGCAGTACCCAGCATGTTTTCTGTGCAATCAATCCCCATCAAACACTCATTTTAAAGACTTGACTTGGGTAACTAAAGATTCTAAATTCATTTCAGCTGTTGGGCACCCCAGGATAAATCCCCCTTTCATGGAAAGCTGTGGGTGACAAATAGGTTATGAGAAGGATCTTATTTCGTGATTGTTTTCTGCTGGAGAAGTGTTGCTTTCCACTGCTAAAGACCTATCTACCTATTTATTAAACTTATTCAATCACATTTCTTCAGGGCAAGCCTTTTCTCTGTCTTCTGTGCTGGATCATATTGAACAGAAGTAACAATGAGGAGGGTAAAGCTACTAAAATCAAAGGAGACACACACAGAAAAAGGGAGAATAGGAGCTAGCCCGAGAGATTCGATATTGCTGAGCACTATGTGACATAGACTGTAACAGAGAGAAAGCCAGAACAATCTTTCTAACCTGTTGTCAGTTGTTTTCACAACAGTTTAAACAAATAAATAAGGAAACATGAAAGGAAACTACAAGAAATGGTTATTTCTATGCTGTCAGCTTCGCAAGAGCCATTTCTGACATGCTGGAGGAGATGCAGCCTGACACAGAGCAGAATACAGAGTTCCCAGCGACTGAAACAGGTAAAGTCCTTAACTAAACTTCCAGGGACAAGAGCACATAAGGCTTTGGCAGGTTAATTAGCTCAAAAACTGTATTAATACTGATGAAACACCCTGCTTAATTTTTGCTTTGTAGTAAGCTAGATGAAAATTACTCTATAATCAGAAAATACCAAGATAAGTTAAATATGGTTACATCTGTTTGCTGTGTGAAGTTCCATCTTGCCTTAGAACGAGTCAGAAGCACAAGACCATCGAGATTAATGATCCTCCAGAAGACTAAAAGCCATAGCTGCATTAAAAATAGATGCTGAAAGATTCATTATACTCAAAATCATTTTAAGGAATAGAACCTTAACACTTGTACTAGTTTGTCATCCCCTCAAGGCACACCTCAAACTGCTCTGTAGTATCTCACAGTACTCGATACACTGCGTGAGTTCTGCAATACGAACGAGATTCAAGACGTGAAAGGAACAGCCAGCGTTTAAGGCACAATGATTAAACATTACCTGGACTTTAATAGCCAGCTAACACAGGATACCTGGGTACGATTGAAACCAAGTGTAATTCAATGAGGATCCTGTGAGGAGCTGCCGTTCACACTCTTCAGCATGGACCATTCCTGCACTGATGAAGCTGATGGGCTTCATCAATCTCTCCTGAGCAGGACCTGCGCTGCTCAGAGCAAGGCTTCACTCCTCACCTCCAGCTGGGAAGGATGGGGCACACGTACCTGGCAGGATGAGGATGTCCACGAGGGGTTTGCAGTGATAGAGACCTGTCGCCATGACGCAGTCTGCCCACAGCCCCTTGGATCCCAGCTCATCCATTTTCCTGCAGGTGGTAATGGTGTAGCCGCAAGTCACCACCCAGTCGTTGGTGGCTGTTGCCACAACCACCCCGATCCACCCAATAAAGCTGCAGACAAATCCAGCCAGGTGCAGGCAGGTGGCCACCATGTCGATCCCTTGGTGGGGCAAGCTGGACAGGAGAGCACCCGCAGGGGTTCAGCAAAGCTCCTGGCTGCTGGGACCTACTGCGGGCTGCGAGCAGGAGGGACGAGGTTTGGAAGGACGAGGTCTCTGCTCAGGCAACTGCTGCAGGCACTCTATCGGCTGTCTCTGCCCAGCTTCCCTCCCTGGGAGGGGTTAGAGCTGCCTCCAGCCCCATAACACATGGGAGGAGCAAGCAGGAAGCCCAACTTCTGCCAGTTCATCCAGAGAGTCGGAGGGGAAGGAGGGTGTGGAGAGGAGGAGACACGGAATTACACCCACCCAGCTCAGAAAACAAACCAGACTGCTTCATTCAAGCACAAACAGCCCAACTGCTCAAAATTCTGCATCAAGAGGGAACAACTAAGGCAGTGTTCTCAAGCTGAAGACAAATGGTCACATGGGTTCCTCTTCATGGAAAGACAGGGCAAGAAATGTGGTGGGCAGCGTTAAGAGGTGGAACTGATCACCCCATCAAAGCCATCAGCACAGCTGCAGTCAAAGGACAAAACCAGTCTCAGGTCTTTCCTGATGTTTTCAGTAACTGCAAAAACAAGAGACCCATCAGCGCGTTCTCTGCTTGTCCCCGGGTTTGTTGAAGTATTAACTACCACTCCCAGAGTCTTGCACGTGTGGTTAACAGCTCCTTATTTCCACTCTTTAATGCTAAAATTAAAACAAGCAGCTTTTTACGCAGACTCATTGCAGGTGTAAATTTTAGTCGAGTTGCTGGAACAAGGATCGGCCCGCTTAGACACGTCGAAAGAGGAGAAACTTCTCAGCCCGTTCTGCATCAGGAGGAAAGGGCAGGCAGGGTGTTTTCCTAACTGCACACTGAATTTTCACAAACACGGAAATATGTTATCGGGTGCCAACACATCCCTAGAGGAATCTCCTCCTTGTGCGGCTGATTTTGCCGAGGGAAGGGTTGGATCCAGGCAGATAAAATGTAGCTGGAGAGACCACTGCTGGAGAGCTGTCCACATTGCATGGGGAAGAGGGACCGGGCAAGAACCACACAACACTGGCTTTGATTCATTCCCAGAGCTGCAAGTGAGAAATAAATACTGGAAGCGACACTCCAGGGTTAAGGTCCTGGGAATGAAATAGATCCTGCTCTTCATCCAATAGTATTTCCCCCCCATTCTTTGTAAAATAAAGCATGAAAAACATGAACAAGACCATCCTAAACTTGATTTGTTGCATGTTCCTTAGATTCAAAATTCAAGGACACGAGGCCACAGTTACCTTTTGTCAAAGCCTTGTCTGAACACTGGAGTTACTCCATAAATAGTTGAAGAAAGATAGAAATTAATAGTCATTTTCATACTTGTTTTATATGGTTAGTTACTCCTTGGTTTTCTCTATACCTGATTTGGGGTATTTTTGTGAAACCATGATGCCGTTGACATTCCTGATGTGACTCTACTTTTCTACGTAGCTTGTTCTTCTACTGCACCTACTTCAGGTGGAGCAAGGTGTTACTTACAACTAACCACCATTTTCATATTGTCTAGAGTTTGGTTCTAGATGGATTTAACCTTTCCCCAAATAATATTCTTGCTTATTTATTATTTGGGCGATAAACTTGTCATCTCGAGTGACACTAGTGGTGTTCCTGTTCTTGGACCACACAATTGCGTTGGACGGGTCCCCCATCACCTCCTGAATTCAGAGATGAGCTGACAAACGAACATGTTCCTGCCTCTCCCCTTTGCTGACTCTGCATTTTTTCAGTCCAGCATTTCCTCTGTCTATATCATTCTATACATTAAACATGTGACCGGTCTGTATCGTTTAATACTGCTTTTCGGTTCATACCAGGCATAAGGATGCTTAACCACTTTGGGATGATGCTCCCCAACCTCCATCGTCTAACAGTCCCATCACAACACAGCCCTTTGGAGGTTTAAACCCCTGCATCTTCTCTAAACCACGCTCAGACTTAGACTCTAACATACTCCAAAGTGTTTCACTTTTCTTCAAAATACCAGAAAATTTTGCAACACCTTGAGCTCCCATCTCAACCCAAAGCACCCCGAGGTTAGAAGCATTTTATGTGGTGATAGTGCAGGCGCATCCTAATGCTCAAAAAGGCGGCAATAGGAACTCGCAGGCTGTGACCACATCCTCCTGTACTCCAGTCTCCTACAGCTATGGTCCCCTAAACCTCAGAAGCTTCTCAACACCACCACGTCTTCCGTCACAAACTGTTTGTCAAAGCCTGTGCAGCAGCTCAACAGGCAGGAAGGGATTTTTACACTTCAGTAACTAGAGCTGTTCAACAGTTCTTGATCTGGTGCCCACAGGGTACCACTTGAATTATGTCATTAGCGTTGAGAGGGACAGGAAACGCCTCCTCTTTTGTCAGTGGTGTAAGTAACACCACCGATATTTAAGTGAACATGAGTTAGTACGGTACAAGTGAACAATGACTCACAAGAGCAATGAAAGAAGAAACAAAGAGCGACTTCCCAGCCATAATGCTAAATAAACTGATACACTTAGGGCAACATTCATAATATTTGCTATTTTTAAAGCAAGTGCCACACACACATTTATTTCAGCAACAGCGTGAACACCTTAAAAATCAGTCTTCTCCCTCTGTCACAGTTACTCCTTAATGTCACTATTTTCTCTGACATACGACACTCATTGCAATTAGTCTAAGCTATCAACACCCTTTAACTTTTTCTCGTAAAAAGGACTCACTTCTTTCTGGGGTTTTCATCTGAAGCTATTGGCTTCTCCCTCGGTTGGGAATGCAGCAGAACAAAACATGGGGTGCAGAAATAAAGAGGGTTAACTCTCTGAGTGGTACGGATAGGTGTTCAGTTTGTTCCATTCTAAAAGCTGAGCTCATCAAAGTATTTACCAATTCCATCTTCATCCTGGCTCACAGCGCTCGTTTCTCTCTTCAGCTGTAAAATACAGGCAAGTGCATGGCAGCATTAAGGGGTTGCATGACTGAGACAAAATCAGCACTTCCTATATGCAAGAGCAATACCTTAAAATGCGGATGAAGCATTTCTGCTCTGACTTGAGGGGAAAGGATCTAAGTGTGTGTACGTGGCTGTGCATATCTGTGAAAAAACACCCCAAACCCTTAGTAGGAAAAAAATCACCTAGACAACCTCCAAAATATTATTTGTTGTACAAGTTTTATTTTTTTACTACAGTCTAGAATTTTTTTAAGTGACCAACTGACTATAGCCTATCGTTATAGTGGGGGAAACTCAACCTCAATAAATACAGCTTACAGGAGAGCTCCCTCTCTCTGACCTCCTTCCCTTCCTATTCTGAATTTTCTATTTAAGTTCCCTGATGGTAGATAAAATTCTTAGGCAATGTCATCACATGATTTACAAAAACTACAAACCCTGGGAGTCACTGCAGGGAGTACTTCCCATCAGCAAAACAAGTCCAATTCTCATTTCTGAATTTAACTTTTGATAAACCTCAGGGTTTTACATGGTGATGTGAGACTATTACCTTGCTCAGTACTAAGCTATTAAGCTGCAAACAATTCAAACAGCGCTCGAGTAGCCACGGAGCACTGAAAGCTGCGCACCAGAGAACACGCCAAATGCACAAGTGGTTGTATTTAGATGTATAAACACTGAATTTATGTTGAGATACAGCGAAATCTTAGTGTCAATCCCTTCACAGAGCCCTAAGAGCTTTAGAAAATGGGCTCACGGTGAGGGAGAGCTACTGATCTCGTAGCATTTGCCAAAAATGGCTTCTAGAAACCTGGGGACCTGCTGCGGGCAGCAGGAGTTGTGCTAACAAGTTCCAGTGTAATCAGGGTTTAATTTCCTGCAATCAAAGCCAGGAAAACTCTGTCCTCCGCAGAAAACCACCGTTGTTAAACACCTTCCCAAAAGCCAAGGTGAGAAGTCAACACTCACAAATACTAAAGACGAGGGTTCTGACATTACAGTTCTTTATTTGTTTTTGAATCCACAATCTATACAGGTATTTACAAGGCATGAAAATGGATAACAGCACAAAATACAATTGAGGTATAAGCTAAGAGCACAGTATGTCATGTTTCAATAAATAGAACTCAAAATTTGTAAACTAAGTGACCAGATAGATGCATCTTGTTTACTAAAACCATATAAAATATCTGTTAAATCTCACGTGAGGTAGAGGACAGTTTTGTGTGTCATGTAACGCAACCACAGCAACTCGAATGATAAGACTGTACATCATTGGCAAAGTATTAAAACTCGTCGTGATCGTTTCTCACAGGCTCTTACGATGGTTTCAGAACAGTCATTCAAGCTGCTGCCTTGAGCTAACCCAGACGCCGGTGTTTCGCAGCTACCTTCTGTAACTGGAGACCATTATACTGGCATGTCAACGTCGATAAATACTTTTGAGTATGAAAACACAAAAAACCCCAGATTTTGTCAATCACAGAAAGCAACATAACGGCAACAAAATATTTCAGACCAACTTGTTATTTCCCAGAACTCAGTTCCGTACACTACAGCTGTGCTTTCCTTGAAGTGAGGTATCTGTATCCGAAGGAAAAAAAAATTCAATTGGTGGTGTTACGCTTGATCAATATTCAAATAGCAAGATTTTATACCATTTGTTTGCTGTGCTTGAGGAAGTGCTTAAAACTCATTTTTTCAAGCATTTTCCAACTGAACCACTAACCCTGAAAAGAACAGATTCCTAAGGAATGGAGACGCGCTACGAAACGGCCGTGCGATAAGCAGCACCTGCTTGCACTAAGGCTGTAAAATGGATGTCTTTCTGACAGAGAAATACGCAACAAAGAGAAAATCCTACAGGCTTTCTGTAATCAGAACTGACGAGCACACACACTACACGCTAACGAGCAAAAAGGAAACTGAAATGTGCAGCTTTTGCTGCTCACTCCTGACAGCTTAAATAAAATTATTGCAGTACTGCAAGCACAGACCAACAGGTCGGTGTGATCACGTCTTTTGTCGCCTTCACCCTGTTATAGAAAACTCTGCTGTGTGGATTAATTACACAAATTAAGTGCAGAAAAAATACAAAGTTGTTTTACCGACAATCAAAATATATACTCTACAAACAAGTGAATTCTAGGAAGCTGACCACGACAGCACCTCAGGGCCAACTTCACCACTAATGCTAGGAAAGTTTTCCCCAAATTTCATAACACAACCTAGCTATCCCCTCCCCCATACAAAACAAGAATGTGTGAATAAAACATTGTGACTTCTAAAACATGGGCCAAGACTTACTTCTTCAGGCCACCAGTAGCTTTATGCTCCCACTCAACTTTTCCTACTTCACAAACTGCATTATGCCTTTACTATATACAAATGATTTTACACCTAAGCTATCAATATATTAAATATAGAATAAAATTAGATTAAGGATGTGAAACGTAGCTACGTTTATCGAAATACTCAAACTAAATGTATGCTTTGCAAAAACTAAAACACAGACTTAGTGAAGTTTGGAGATTCGGATGCAAATCCTTTTCGTCCAGGGATATGTGGCTCCGCTGCGAACAAGGGTGCTTTCGGACTGCCCAAATTACAAGAGTTTCACTCTCTAAGCTCTTACATTTTCTTGTTGATTGGAGTACACAAAGCATGTGAAAATTCTGTTTAAAAATTACAGGAGCAAAGCAGATATTCACCTTGAATCCTTCTTACTTTGTTCCAAAAGGTGCACTAGGCAACTCTGACCTCAGTCTAGGTGTTTAATATTCCAACGTTCAAAATTACAGACAATTTTAGGGTTTCTTCCTAACGGCTTCACATCACAACTAGGTGGGAAAGTTTCTTCCTGCCTGAGAGAGCAGCAAGCAGTAAGTGAAGGCAGAACAAACAGTAGCGCACAAGAGGAGCATGCTGTGGCTGAAAGCGAGGACCGAACGACAGAGTGGGTGTCCACCAGTAAGTGTGCACTTAAGCGAGGGCCCTTAAGCGTGCATTCCAAGTTCCTGTATTAGGCTGTAAGAGGAACCTTTCAGTCTAACTAGGGTAAGGTAGTGAAAAACATTGATTTGTTCTAGAACTTATACAGGATTATTTACAATCTCCTAAAAAACTATCTTTCCAAGACTGTGAACACGCAAAAACTATGGCACATTTATGTATACATTATTACTTAAAATCGGTATAAAATTAAGTCTACGCATATGAAAATTATTTATGTTATGTTATATAAAGAGCCTGAAAGTAATAGTTTAAGAGTTTTAAGAGGATTACAATAATTTAAAATGCATTCTAATTTTAGATTAACTAAATGGAATATTTACAGAGCTACTTTTAAAGTCATTTTAATAAATGTTCCATTCACTTTTTCAGCCAGACTTTTAAAAACGATTCAGAGGCCTTATCTGCAGCTGGAATCGCTAAAACGCCACACAGCCGCTGGAGTTCTTGTAACAGTGAAAATATTAGTACAAACTATGGCCACCAGCACTTTAATAGTCTCCAGCACAAGCCAGTGAACAGCTGGTGGAGGTGGCTGAGGCACAGGAACGCGGGCTGTACCAGTGCTCCTCTGCAACTGCCACTGCTGCCATCAGCCCGTGGCAAAAAGGGGGGATTTGAGCAGAAGTCACCCAAGACGGACAGGTCCCGAATGGAAACGGAATATACAGTATTCTAACATCATGATTCCAGGGCGATTCCATACATTCAATGGCTAAGCTGTAAATACTGTGGTAAATTAGTATTAAACGAGTCTGTACGGCCTTACCTACACCGACAGTCGAACAAGTCGGGTTCAAAACACCGATGCTGAAAAGCAACTAGAAATGGTGCCTTCTGACCCTGTAATAACACCGGGACGAAACTTTCCAGTTTCCCAGGACAGTGTTTTCTCACCTGCCCCTCTAGTGAACCCAATGGATCACGCTACACTACTTCAAGCTCCATCCCCTAATAATCACACTTTGATCAACATTCTTGCCCACTCTCCCTACACCCATGTCCTTGCTGTTGCAATAACACATTCACTGTGTTTTTCAAGCAAGCGGTGCCTGCACAACCAGAACGACTTACAGTCAGCACCTTTCCTGCCAAACCCTGGTGCAAAGACAGGCTTTTCCTTTTCGGGTTTTTTTGTTAAAGAGAAAATTTGGAGATGGAGTTGAAGAAAGGAAAAATGTCATCTGGGTCTTTTTTACTGATCAACACTGACAAAGAAAATTGTTTGCTATTTTTTCGTCTAACCTGCTGTAATTGTCAGTGTAAATGTGACACAGAGTCTATAAACAAAACTGTACACAGCTATAAAGAATCATCCTGTGATTCCATGACACTTAATCTACCACCTCATGTCTCATTCAACTTAAAGATTTGTGCAATTCTATCCTTCTTTGTGATATTCGGTCCTGTTACACCACTAAAAGAGAAACAAAAAAGAATTCAAAACTTTTCAGTTTTACTAGTTCAGGAAAAAAAAAACAATCGATCAATGTAGGCTTTTACTAATGGTTTCATCCAAAAATAACTGAATTTTTCAGAGAATAATAAACCTACGTACCTCAAAACCAGAAGTTAAACACAAGTTAAAATGTTGTAGTGAAATACTAGTACTAAAATATTCCTCCTCACTGACACGATCAGCTCACATCTCTCAGCGGCACCAAACCTTTTGGTGAGAAGTGCGAAACTATTTCTTCATCCACCTTCGTAGTCATGTGTTTAACCCACTAGGAACCAGACTTCTGAAATACTCAGACATTATAGATACATAAAACAGCAATTCTGTACAACTACACAGTTTCAAATGTTCTAGCTTAACAAACATGCTGTATTTCTTAATTCATGGCAACCTTACCATGCCACTCAAACACAGAGACTATCGAAAGGAGTTCCAAAGTGCTGTGTCTCGGAATTTTATTTTTTAAGCTATTTTTAAGCAATGTCAGTTAAGGCTTGTTCTACGTAATGAAAGAAAAACCCACTAAGTTGGCACGAAGCTCAGAGTGTGGAGGCTTAGGGTGCTACAGAAACCAATACCTATTTTGTAATAAATACGCTTCTTCTTGAAAGCGTTACTAACTGAAAAGCAGTTAAGCCAAGCTTTCTCGGTTTCTATAAGGAAAAGCCCCACCTTTAAGCCTTTTATAAACATTTCTTTCTTATCTACTGTATAGAAGAAAACAAAATGTGGATTTTTAAATTCTAGAGATCCCATTGTGATCATATATTTTTAAATTTACATTAAAATAAAACCCCTAATGTTTTCTTCTTCCAGCACTGCAAGCAAATGCCAGGTCTAAAACTCTTCAGATTGACAACGAGCTGTTAAAATACAAAATACTGAAAAGATCAGCTTGACTTCACACAATGAAATTAGGGGAAGAACTCATGCTGGTAAATCACTCGTGGTGATCAATCATCATCATCGTGGCGATCTGGAGTGTTATCTTACAGATGAAAAGCTGCCTCTACTTTCCCCAGTTCAAGAACACGTAATTCTCACTGAAACCCAAACTGGTTTTGACTCCGAAGAATTCAGGATGTTTTTCATGTACTTTTAAAACTGGATGTGCAACTGATAGCAAAATAAAGATCACCACATACATTTTAAGAGATGGTGTTAAAAGGCAGAGAGTCCTCAAGACCGTATTAGAAATAGATAGGAACTGGTCATTCGAAACCGAGAGTTTCTTTTTTTAAGTTGTTTGAGAAAAACACCAGTACAAAGAAATGCAGATTTTCATTGGTTAGGAAAATCTAGAAATGTGTATCTATCTATCTCTATTTATTTATATATACGCATATCTGCTTCTGGACTCGTCTGGGAAATAGAAATCTGTAGAGAACACTCTCATCACACAGAAATTCATTAAAAACCAAAACACCCTGTTTGAAGTACACAGCCGTGCTTCCTCTTCCAACTTCTATTTTCCTTTCCCATTTTTTGAAGATTTCAAGATCTGGAGCTTCAATTCCTTTATCATCATCTCTAACTTTTCCCTCGCCTCTCGTTCCTGTCTCAGTTCATCCTGAAGCTCTTGTCTATCTGCCTCAGCGTGATCCAACCGCTGTCTCAATTCTGCCAGCTGTAAAATAGAGAGACAGGAGACAGAGCACACTTTAGCAAACTGCGTTGTAAATGTCACCTGTTCACTTCAAGATGCCACTGATGACCACTCCATGCAGCAGATAAAGCTATTTCAGACCATCTCCTACTGTTACGGAGAATTACAGAGTTACCCACCACACAGATGACGTCAAAAATCAAAGTTGCACAAACACCCACTATAATAAAAAAGGGAACGTCTGATGTCTAAATCCATATAAACTGTAGTTTTATGAACACATCAGTAAGACCTATCATCTGTTAGGAAGATTGTGGTGATGTTTGCATCAGACGTTTCACAAATCCCAGAGTAATCAGCACTCTTCCATTTCCCAGATTAATTTCTCTTACCTGACAAAATATTACTGATTTATTGCAACGCCTGAACGTGTTTCTAGAACAAACAAAACACCAATGCTGTTTTCTGATACCCTTTAGTATAAATGAAACAAAATTACCAGAAATGACATTTGGGGAATCTTGAACAGGACTGTCCGTGCACTTATGTGTGTGTTCATATATAAACATGACTCCACCCAAATTTTTTGTGAAATCGTGTGTTTAAACACAGAAATTAAATCTTTGGAGTTCAGTAAAACTCAAACTTGCTAGACTGTCATCAAAACTTATTTACAGTGAGATCTGGAAAGGTCTCATGAATTTTTCATGCGTGGGAAAGTCACTGTCAAATTGCTTATACTGCCAGCAGTGAAAACAAGGAGACTGGAAAACAGTTATCTTCTCTACCATTGATTTAAGGGGTTATTGCTCACAAAAAGACCTCACTGAATCTAAAAAATTCCTCTGCCTTTACGATCGGTATCTACCTGATATAAAACTCCACTACGCAGACGTCTCACTGAGCCTGAGGAAGACAGGCCACGAGTGTGAAAGAAGCAGGAGCACACAGGACCACCGGTGTTTGCTGGTTACCATAAACCATACTGGGCAAAGGAACTGCTGTGGACTTTCACCTCCACTCGTATAATCGTAAGTATTTAAACAGTTCTTCATATAATCAGAAATATTTAAGCAGCTCTTAGACAGCAATAGGTGATCAATGCACATCTCCTGGCTCCATGGCTTTGGCAAGTGAACTGGTGCGGTACGGTACTGCCCGCTGCCTCCCTGCCGCAGCACGTACTACGTAAGCACCTCTCTGGCTGCGTTTTGATTTCCAGCTCTGAGGAAAGGTTATGCTGGCCTAGTATGACTGATGGGGTAAAGCAACAATTAAACCAGACGATTCAATAAAGAAGTCAAAAAGGGGGAGAAGACACTTAGTGTATCTTCAGACAGGCCTAGAAAGAAGAACAGACATCGAAGCAAGTTGCAAGTCCCACATTATTAATTTTTTAATGTACAAAGAGGGTTCCTCCTCTGTGGGTTTTACCCTCTGAAGACAGTAAGCTACACAAGCCATATAAAACATGCTCTACACGATGATCGTAATAAATTAGAACATGTCGTTACTTGCAGTAATAGGGCTCGTACCAGATGTTTAGTAAATCAAGCCTTAGTCAGAGAGGATTATTTCTGGCAGCAAAGCCTATGAATCTGTGGAGTGAGATGTCATGAAATTAAATTCATGAGAAGGATTTACGATGTTAGTCTCTGCCCTACACCCCGAAAACACCAAAACCTGTCTCACAAGTACTGCCTGTTTCCTACTCTGAGACAGGAAATACACACAGCTATGATCAGATGACCACAAAGCTTTAGTGAGCTTAAGTTTTAGATTTTGTTTACTTAAAAAAAACCAAGCCTGTGAAGACGAGTTTTCTGTCACACCGTACAAAATAGATCACTGTACAGTTAACTGTAACTACACCTGATCTTGAAGAGGGGCGTCCCACGGCTCCCTTTAGCATTAACTGTATTTTTCCCATTAAAATGACATAATTAACCTCCAACATGAAGAAGCAACAGTAAAAGTTAAAAGGAAAGTGGGAGGAAAAAAAATACCTCCATAGGTTTTGCCATATGAACCCAAGAGGCAGGAATGAGAGACAAAACCATGATACTCATTCCCAGGAGCGCTCATGACCAAAACGCTTTGACAGAGCACAGAAGGGGCTCATCACGTATTGCAGAAGATGCTACCACCACAGAGCAGACAGAGCAGCAAGGTTTGCTACTCAGCTGACAAAATGGTGGTTGAGAGGTTTATATTGGGTTTTGTTAACATAAAAAGAAGGAGAAAATGAGTAATTTACTTTTATAACTAAAATGGGAATGTTTAATTCTATACCATGGGCAGACCTATATGCATCAAAAACATGATTCATTTGAAATGAGGACGTTAACAGATCTTATGTTTCATGTTCCATCAACAACATCACGTTTCTCTAGGTTGCATACTACCTCAGTTTCTATCCAGGAACGGGTAAATAAATACTGCTGTCCCTGTGAAACACTTTGGTATTGTCTATGGTATGAGAACACACGGAGAAGACAAAACCTTAAGGTGGCCAAGCACCAGCTTCACAAATTCCTGATATGCTAAATTGAGTTTAGTTTGAAATAAGCTCTCTCTTCTCACCTGTGCTGCATATTCAGCTTCTTTGTCTTTTTCTAAATTGGAGTCACAGCTACACTTTTGCTTCATCACTTGGTCCAGCTTCTTCTCCAAGTCTCTCTGCTCAAAATAAAATTCTTCCATCCTTTGGGCATGCTCTGTTTGCAAACATTCAAGTTCTTTTTGTAAATTCTGCTGCTCTTCAGTTAGTTCCTTCATAGCTTTAGAGTTGCTTAACATTTCCACTTCCTGTTAAGAAAAATCAGGATCACATACCTTGGTTCTAAGACCAGACAAGCAGAAAACTGTATTTAAACAATGACACCAAAAAGAGCACATTTATCTACTGGTAACAATAGCCTGATAATGGTATTTATCCACTTATGACAGTCCGCAGTTCTGCGGCAAGCGTTTCATTCTTAAGAAATTATGGTTCCAAGTACACAGAGCTTCCAGAAACAGATTCACCACTTCCAGCAGTGAACCTCAGAAAGCAGCAGCACTGATTTACTACAACATCCTTTGAAGATGTATGAGCATCATCAGAAAACAGAATAAATGTGCTGGATTTCTTTTTCCACTAGCATTTTGGTATTTTTTAAAGGTTTAATTTTGCTCTTAACTCATCTACAAGCTTTACCTCCAACAGCAGAACAACTTAAAAGTAGCAGCACTAGAGCCTTATCTGAGCCCATCGATTCTGAGCTTAACTTCAAATAAACTCAACTAAAATATTAGATCTGGTCTATGAACGTAAGGAGCAAGGACTGTGTCTACCTAAATTCAGAAAACAAAAATGAGGCAAAATCACAAGTGAACGACAGCTTTTAGTGTCAACCATTATTAAAAGACTAGTGAGGTGCCCCCTAAAACAAGGGCTTATCAAACAGGAATAGGAAAGTTATACTCTTTTTTACACAGGGCAGTAGTAAGACCACTCCTAGAATACTGGTGTCTGCATCTTCTAAAATCCTGAAAACTGAGAAATTTTAGAGGATTTTATTTGCCAAAATACTTAAATGTTTGGAAAACATTTTAAAGCGAAAGAAGTGGTTTTCACTTGGGTAAAATACAAGGAGGAGCTGCTTGAACATGGTAGCTGCAAGCTGAAAGAACACCCATTATTGGCAGACTCGAACCAATAAGCATAAAGATATTAAAGATCTGGTGTCTGGATTCAAGCCCGGGGGAAATTCTGTGCGTGTTTTGGTTGTTTCTAAATGAATGCAATCTGACATCTTGATTCTACATCCAACAAGCTAACAGCAGCTTTCTGATGTCACAAGTGAAATGCGGTCAGATTGACACGGTACCATTTGAAGCTGCTGCTTCCTCCGCAAAATGGAATTTAGTTTCTCTTGTTGTTTGATGTAGGTTTTCATCACTTCTTCCATGATCCTTCCCTTGTCATCTTCACAACTGATGTCCTTCATGAGAGTGGGGGACAAGGTTCGCATGTCGTTACCTGCTTCGACACGGCTAGAGTCTCTAGGGACTTTGGAAGAAACACGTTCAGATCTTGCAGAACGAGTTGACACAAGTGGGCCTGTAGAGAAAACAAGAACCCAGCATAACAATTGCAGAAAATTCGACTTCCAAAGTGAACAACATGCAAAGAAAACTGAAGATTATAAAGCCAAAATCATTTTTTGAGAGCTAAAATGACATCACAAAATACTAGCTTGGTGCTGAGCTTTCAAATGTTATATTGTATAAAAGCTGGAAAGACTTCAACACTTTTTCACTACTCACCTAAATGTTTATGCTGCTCCACACCAGTTTTCAAGTCAATCTTTTCCTGTTCTTCAAGAGAAAGCTCTGGATAGGAGGCAGCTTTTTTGTGCTTTCCACTACTGAGCTTCTTCTCCGACTGTCCAGGTGAGGATTTAATTACTTCTGAAGCTTTGACTGCTGTTTTTGCAACATCCTTATATTGTGATGCGAGAGATACATTTGGGGCAACCACTTTATCACACATATAAAGGTAGTAACTGAAACAGTAGAACAGTAAAAGTAAGAATGGGAGAGAAGGCATAATAAATGATGATGTAGAGAGCAGTAAGTTTAACCTAATGTGATTTTGACCTGTAAAAGCCTAAATGAAAAATAAGCACATCCTTTGTAAATTTTTTCTATGCAAAAGGAAATCCTAACGATCCACTTAATCTTTACTGAGTAGATTATCTAGATAAGGTTTTGAGGCTGGAATCAAACAAGAGGATTTTCCAAACGTGGCTGATTAAAATAATCATATAGAAAATCATATGAAGTCTTAATTTAAATGCAAAGAGTGAAATTAGAATGCCATTAGAATCCAGACTCTCCAGCGTTTTCATAATCCTTATATTAGCAATGGAGGATGCAGGAAGCGATCAGGGCAGCAGGAAGGAGCACCTCACTCTTTAAATAGCAAAGCTGTGTAGTGACAGTGCTGGGGCATGTCTGAGAGCCACGCTGGACCTTCTTTCCCATGTACACCGAGCAATCCATATGGATTTTCACAGCTCCTGGACTCCTGGGAGCACCTTCTGTACCGCCCTACAGAGCCACTCAGCTTGTGTCTAGTACAGGGGGAAAAGAGCACCAGATGCGCTAAGGTCAGTGCCAAGATCATCAGTGCCATGAAGCTGGAGTTAACACCGCAGTGTTCAAGACTTTGCTTGCCCCTAGTCCTGAAGGAAGGTACCAACAGAAGCAGCAAACCGAGGGACCACCGCGCGAGTTCCACCGTTCATGTGTTAAGCCTGGGAACTGGTTCGATGGGTGTGCATTGCTTTGATGCACGCTGCTAGCCAGGAGCCTGGTCTCACCCAGACAGGGTGGTAAATGCACATCCTCATGGGGATGAGGGTAAGAGGTACATCAAGAAACTTTTTCCCTCGCTGGTGCCAATGACAAACTGTACTATGTTACAGAAATGAACTTGGTTTCTAAAACCAGGAAACTATGCAACAGCCGCTTCAGCCGCAGCCATTGTTGTGGCGTGGCAGAAAGCCTTCAAACACCTTTCACCAGCCCTTTTTGAAAGGAAACGAAGTTGCACTCATGGAAAATAGCCCTATGCAGCTTTTCACATACAGGCGTTGTATTATAATATGGAAGATTAAAAATTACCTCCTGTCATTTCTACTTTGAAAAGGGAAACTGTCATTATGTTTCACTCGTGTTGTCTGCTGAAGAACATCACAGATCACAGCTTGAGTCCTGTACCAGAACCACCCATAAGCTGTTCTTTAGTACTTACACTAAGAAACACGTTAAAAGTTAGGGTTCAAGTTTTCCTCTACAATCCCTTATGAGTTTTCCCACCAGTTCAGGTAGTAAGCGCAGTTTTTTCAGTTTTAATTACCTTTACATAGCCAAAAGCATTTAAGAACTTGTACATAGAGCACTTACAGTTCTGCACAGGAAATTCAGTTACCTGGGATGGAAAAAGGAAGGTGGCTGAGGATCAGTTTCTGCTTCTTGCTTTATAACAGGATACCACTGTGGTAATTCCAGGTTCTGCTGCGAATCTGCCTAAAAAGCCAAAATACACGGGTAACTGGAAGATGAGTACATGTTATTTACATTTCCATAAGTGCTCCTCAGTGGAACGGCTTTTACACCATTAATACATACACACCAGAGCAACTGGGGTACTGGAAAATGGAGAGTGTTTGGCAGAGACGCAGCCACAGGAGTTTCTTCGATCTCCAATTCCCCATCACAGGCAAAGTAACAACAAAATTAAAAGAAAATCTCTTTACAAACCTATATAAAAGCTCTGCTGAGTTTCCAGAACTCTGCCAGAGGCATACTAAGAATTCTTGGGAGAAACAGAAAGCAGAAACTAGGATTCCTGAAAGGCTGTAGGAGCCTTTTGCCATAAAGTATCTACATCACAGTAAGCACCTGCCAAACACTTTATTACGAAATAAAACCTGTGAATAAAATGGAACAGTTACTGGGTCCCAGAGATGGAACTTTCTCCAGCTGTCACCAGTTTTTATTACAGAAGTGGGCAAAGCTGCTGCAGTAACATGACAACTCCATTCCCATGGCAGTAACAAACAAAATTAGTTCAGGTGCATGAGAATACATCCTCTTAAAAAACCTTCTGTGTGATTTGTTTGTGCGTTTGGACAGCAATTCTTGTTCTGTTTGTCTCGAGAAATATGTTTGGAATCACTCTTTAGTCGAAGTTACTGGTGATACTTGGTGCTCCACTGCAAAGCTACTGTTAATTTCAAGTGAAAGGTGTCTTGTCACCTGTTTAAACAAGACTCATAGCTAAGGAACTGGATCTTAACTTCACTGTACTAACACAGCCTTGGGAAGCAGGTTTTGGGGTAAGGTCTGGCTGTTTACCCCAGCCAGCAGCCAAGCACCCACGTGGCTGCTGCCTCACCACCACCCCCAACGGGATAGGGACAAAAGCAAGAAAGCTACTGGCTGAAGATCAAGACAGTGTAATAGGTGAAGGAAAGAGAAAAAACGAGTGAAGCAAAGGACATCGCTCACACCTCCCACAGGCACACTGATGCCCAGCCAGTCTCCCAAAAACCTCCACCCTGCATGCCAAAGCTCTTTCTTCTCTTTCTATCGCAGTTTTTATTGCTGGGGGTGACATTATAAAGCACTGAGTATCTCTCTGTCCTCTGCCAGTCTCTTGCCCACACCCAGTCTGCTCGCTGCAGGGGCTGAACATGAAACAGAGAAAGCCTGGACGCTGCCCAGCAGCAGCCAGAATCCTGGAGTGTTACCAGCACATCCAAGGCACAGCACCGTACCCACCGTCACGGAGGAAGTTACCACCATCCCAGCCAGCCCCACTGTCTGGCATTCCGACGCAATTCCTTGTGTACAAGACAGATCCTCAGAAAAGTTTGTATTTACACACCCTGAAATAAACTACACGAGACTTCATCTGTGGCAGTGAAGAGAGTACCTGGTTACACACCAAGATCTGGAGAACCAAATATCACTTGACCATGAGAGAGACCAAATCCCATCTACAATATTCTGGACAAATCCTCCTGCCCACTAAATTCAGCTTTAGTAAAGACACTGGAATTTAACCCAGCCCTTGCTGTTCCTCAAATTGGTTCCAACGCAGATAGAAAGGAGAGAGGGTGAAAGAAAGCTCAGCTCCAGAATAGAAAATCCATAACCAAGACTCTAAATAATAAAGATTAGAAATGCAGCAAATAACCTTGAGAAAAACAGCCTCATCCACACGCTTGTCGACCTTTTTCTACTTATTCAGATCATTATAGGAAATTAAATAATATACATATATTCTTCTACTTACATTCCAGCTCGTACACAGGAATCCAATTTTAACTTCTGAATCACATGTTTTAGGACTCACATTTTATCATGTTTAGATACTTATGTATGAAATTATGTATCAGGTAACATTTATTCTCAAGTTATTAGGTCAGATTTTTACATTCCCACCTATTTCAAACGGAAACCAACTGTACTGTCTACCCATTAGCGTGCATTTTGCAAATGAATTACATAACCTGCAACTGAATTTTTACTTAGGAAAGAAAATTAAACGTTATTGTAAACACACACTAAGTCTTTTTCCAACAGGATTCCTTCCTCACATCATCCAGGTTAATAAAGTAGAGATAAAACATCTACTTCAATATATGCATGTGGATTTCACTACCTAACAATCTGTTTAGATGCTCTTAAATAATTCCATAAACACAATATATCCAAGTAAACTTAAAATTGAATGACGTCTACCTAAACTGCATGAAAAATGTCTTATTTTTCTTCTGAAGCTTGTTGTACAAAGGTGTTCTTTATAAGGGGGAAAAAATATATATATAGATAAGCAGTGGTTTCAGCCAAATCATTAAGCCAGTAGTTTTAGCAGTGATGGGACTCATAAAAACGCTCAGAAGAAATGTTAAATCTCCACACTGTGGCTTTTCCCCACGCACAGTGATGAATCGAGACAAAGTTTTTGTGCAGAGTGATTAACAGAAACCGTCGCAAAGTCAAAGGGAACAAGGACCTGACTGCGCAGAGACCTGCAGAGGCTTAGTGACGGCTGCTCCACAAGAGCAGGTGGATATTACACTGCAGAAGAACTCAGCAGAGAATGAGAAACTCGGTGACAATCCAATAGAGAGCTTACAGCTTTTTTATCAGCACAAAGAAGAGAGAGGAATTAAACCCGTCAGTACATTGTCTGCTCTTACAATACTGAAAGCAAAAGCATATTTGCACTGTAAGGTGAATAAACCCAGCGTGAAATGCTATGGAGAGGCAAGGCACAGGATCTAGGATGCTCCAAAGACCATAGGATTTCATTAATAATTTATTTATTACTGAATGGACAAAGACCTGGCCCAGGGGACTGCTCTGCCTGGGCTCTCCAAGATGCATCAGCACTTCTGAGGACTGACTCAGCAAAGGTGGTAAGAAGGTGACAGCATAACAAATGTCCCACCCTGCATATAGAGTTCCCCAGGAGCGTAAGAAAAAGGGATGTTTACATGTCATACCTATCTCTCCTACACGGTGTACCTCACCTCCCTCTCACCACAGAAACGAAGGAATGAAAAGACGACTGAAGCAGCACAAGCTTCCCCACGAGGAGGAAAGAGAGGCTCCAATGCTCTCCTATTAAACTCTCCTCATCTTTTGTACTTCCCAGATAAATATCCATGAGACAAATAATAATAAAAAAAAAGAAACAGAACCCTGCCCCACTACTACATCTTTGCTCAAGTTTTCCGTTTCTCTCGCTCTGATTTCATATGCAGCTTTGTAAGAAAGAACTACACAGGTCTGCAACGGAAGAGTCCAGAAAGTTTTTGCAGTTCATTTGCACCGGTCCAGTCCAAACTGCTGTTCCTGCTTGTTTCAGCTGGTTTTTTTCATCTGTACACATGGAACTGAAAGCTCTCGTGGTCTGAAATCTGCTGCTGTGGAAGAGAAGCGGTTTGATAGGCGTGACTATGGAAGAGTATTTCCACTGATGCGCCCACCACGCTATAGCGTATGACCTACGCTGGCACTGCGAGAATAAAGGCTGCCGTGCCCTTATCCCATGAAAAGCAAATCTCCTCGCTATGACCTTACCTGCACCTTCAGCTAATTCAGCACGTGGAAGCATGCCATGCTGCAGACTGCCACGGGAATTTTCTGCTCAAATCCCTTGCTGTAGGCTGGCACAACAGTAAAAACACCTGGTACTGCAGACAGCCTTCCTGCACTACCACATTCTCAAAAGTTTATGCTGAAAGGGGTCGACTGAGAGCACATTTCGGGCACAACCATCTGGACTGCGCTTGCTGTTATTTCAAAATCCATCACAAAACATCCAACAGGCAAAAGAGATACGTAACCACACCAGTAACCACCAGACAGACACAAAAATGCCAAATACACTGAAAAGAAACAGACACAGGGCAGGAATCATGGAAAAACTGCTTAACTTTACATTCGACCCCCAAAATCGTACCCTCTATGAATGACGCTGGGTATTTATCTGATGCTTGCCCTGTCATTTAAAGTAGAAGCTCTCTACGGGAAAAACAAGCTCTGTATTTCTGAACCACAGTGCAGACTTGCGGCAGTATTTTAGGAGAAAATACGTCTATTATTAACCAGTGTAAAGATACCAGCCTCCAGCTCATTGCTCGGGCTGCTTAAAACCCCTCTTCTTGGCATCTTTATACAATGGGTTTAACCAGAAAGATACTGCTGAACATGCTGACTTCGGGTCAATGCCCCATTACCCTGCACGTAAAGAAGTCATGAACTGGGTACTCAGCAAGCCAGGTCCTCACACCACACGTGCGTGTGCTGGAGTAAAAGTAACAAATGAAGACTTAACTTGTAATATTTGATTTTCAAAGCTCCTTTTTGCTTTGCTCTGCTGCTGCAACACGCACTGCACAAAACACACTCGAAGGTCAAATGGGAGAATGAAAATCTGCACAACAGCTCTGAATTTTCCAGATACTGCAAGCCTTAGAACAGAAAAAGAACCAACAAAGCCAAACCAGCTCAAAAGCAGTTACTCAGAGCCCGAAGTCGAAAGAAATTACCGCACCTTTTAACGAGAAATGTATTTCCATGGTGAAGCTCTCACGGCTTTAACTCAGGCTTGATTTGACAAGCATTCCCACTTACAAAAGGCAAACAAGGCACTTCCAGAACAGGTATTTACGTGTGAGCAGAAAGAGATTTGGGAGTTTGACAACAGTAGGTGAACTTACTTTGGACCGAGTCCTTTTCTGATTTTTCTCGCTAAATTTCTCCTTCATTTCCTCCAGGAGATGCTTCAGCTTCCGCTCCTCCGACGTCCCTAAGTATTTTTGGTTAATGTGCAGGTAGCAGTGCCACTTGGCCGATTCGAACCCCCAGTGGCAGGTCCTCTTGTCCGGGGACCTGTGTGAATGCATCACAAACGTCTGGGGCGAGAACATGCCGTAGCACTCCAAACACTGGATACATGGGTCATCCGGCGCAAGGTAGAACTGCGGCGCAAACAACCCCTGGCACTTGCCCAGGCATTCGTGCTCTACCTCAAAGGCACTGCCAGTCTCTTTCAGCTGGGCCAAGGTGTTCTTACCGGGGAGAAAACTGCCGTTTTGGGGAAAAGCGCGAGGACGTAGTAAAGCATTGCATAGTCTCTGAGCATCGGTCAGCGTAATGAGCCCACAGGACGGAGCGTTAAACGGAAGAATTCCCAAAACCTTCAGAATATGAAGCTGGTCGGAAGTGCACCTTGAGCAGTAGATATACAGTTCGTCACACACCGTGTTGATCTGTTGCAGTGAAAAGTCTCGGAGCACTGAATTCAACACTTGAGGCAGGCAAAGTCTTTTTTCTCCTCCCACTTTAAAACAAGAGATAGACTCCCCCTCCAGCACAGTCTGGGTGAGCTCTGTGGAGCTGTCCGGAGGAATGAGCAGCGGGCCGGAAAGGATTTGCGGCGATGGAAGAGGCAAGAAGACGGTGGGTGACATACTTTCCTGGGAATAGCGAGCTGAGAAAGCTGCCGGTCCACCCAGTGAACTCTGGCTGCTCAGGTGGAACTGGGCCAGTGTGTGCTTCAAACCTGGATTTAAGTTCAGAGGCTCAGAGAGAGAAGCACTGCTGGGCTTGGTGGTTTCCCCATCAGCTTCCACAGGAGTTTCGTCATATTCGTCCAAGTTTTCCTTCTTTATCGTTGGCAATTTATTTATTACGACTCGCACTTTGCTATTTACATGCACATCTGTCATTGCTTTTTTTAATGGAGGGCTCCCATCCTCTTGGATCCCAGTCCTTTTTTGGTCTGAAACTAGACCTAGGGGGAAGTTTATTTGCGGGCTTTCCATTGCTGAACACTGGAACTTTGACTGAGTCAGTCTTGAATGTGCATTTTCCTGCTTGTTCATACAAAAAACAATTTTGAATGGTCTTGAAAACCGCAGGTACAGCGAGTTTTGCACTCCTTTCAGTAAAATGCTACTTATTCAGCCCACAGTAAAAACTGTAACGCATTCTGAATGTTATAACACAAAATTAATAATGGAGAGGTTACACGAATGTTTCTTTTATAGCTATCTGTTCAATTTTCTAATATAAAACCCCTCATTGCAATACATATATAAAAGCTTTTCTTCACATCTTACCCACTATTTTACACAGTACAGCAATTCAGTAAAAAAAAAAAAAAGCATTGATGCAAGATCCTTGATAGATTTTATCCTTTAAAAAATATACTGTCTTTTCAAATAAGTCTCTATTTAAATTTTAAAATAGAAAAATGGTCTCAGTTTGAAGAACATTGTTGATCTAAACGCAACCAATCCAAAGCGTGGCTTAACTTGTATGAAAATTTTATTCAGCGCTTTGAGTTCCTGGAGATCAAACACAATCTTATGGGCTTGCTTTACTGTGCTGCCAACTTTGTGATCTCACCTCCACCACGAGAGTTACTGTGGCAGTTCACAAACGAACCCCCAAATTAAGGGCTGATCCTGATCGCCGGCAGAAACCCAACGTCCCTGAGAGTCACCTTTCACACAGATGTCACTGGTGTGTGTCAGGATTTTCCCACCCCGAGTTACGAGCGATGGAGGTAGGATCCAGGCCATGGGCTCAAGTCATGCCTTGTGCTAGCGCAGAGTTCGGTCAGCCCTTCCAGGCAGCCTGCGGAAAGAGAAAGAGGCCGGTCACCAGCAGCCTCAGAAGACAAGTTTGATGTGTTTGATCGGTTTCCCAAAGCATTACGAAACGCCGGCGCGCAGCGAGCTCTCCGCTAAGCCCCATGACAAGCCCTGGCAGATGGGGGAAGCTGGCAGGAGCAGCAGGCAGCTCTCGCAGCGCTGCGTTCGCCGCCCG
>NW_010415880.1:49181-54886 GCF_000710305.1 Buceros rhinoceros silvestris | reverse complement strand
ACCCCCCACCTCAGCCAAGGGGCTATTTTAAGCCGCAGTACCAGCCTCATGAAAGGCTCGGACAGCCACCCTGATGAGCCCCAGCACGTCCCCTCTGTCTCCCTCCCAGGATAAACCGTGTCCCATGGCACAGCGGCAGCGGGGAGCCACAGGGCTTGGGGGGCTGGTGCGTCCCAGCCCCGCGGTGGGGTCTAGCGCAAATGCCACGCTGGGATCGAGCTGCTGCTGCCGCTGCACAATCCCTCTGGTTCAGGGACATTCTCTTGGGGAAGGCTGATTCCTAACCAGGAGGGGACGGTACATTAGAGCCACCTCTACCTGGTTTGTGAAATAATGCCCTTACAATACGTGGCACGCACTGAGCACGTGGGCAGCGGTTATGCCATCTCAGCGCCTTTGCTCCACAAACATCTTTTTCTGAGGCAGGTACTGTAGTTTGCAAATCTACTCTTAAAAAAAAAAATACAAACCCCAAGTTGTGCATCAGCGTTACAAAGTGACAGAGGGACTGTTTTCACTTACTTTCTTGCTAGGAAGACTGACCTCTCTGCAGTCTGGCAAGCACAGCACGCAGATGACCGGCCCAGGCAGTGTCACGAGCTGGCTGACCTCAGTGTCTCTGATCACTGTAACACCATCCCCAGCCCGGAGCCTGGCGTGCAGCCTTTGAGCTGGGTCCTTCCTCGGGCTGGAGGAGGATGGGTTACACTTCCAGCGCCAGGCAGACAGCGGGCAGGGTCAGGGGCTTGTCCAGAGAGACAATGAGTGTTTGCAGGTAGGGACCGAGAAGAAAGAACAGGGTGGGGCCATGGGAAGCTTTATGGTCCAGTTGAGTCCTTGATCTTACTTCCACCGCTTAGGTCTTCTGTCACCTTTGAGCTTGCCCGTTCTTCTGCTGACACAGGAGATTTTGTGCTGGTGAGAGAAGGAAGCTCAGCCCTGAGCCCCGCTCTCACCAGCACGGGAGTTGAGATGCTGAACGCGGCACTGGAGCGGGTCCTTGGGTTCAGCCACGCTCAGATAGCCAAGGAGCTGCCAGAAGATACCTGCAGCCTTATGTAAACACCAACTACTCTAGGCAGCCACCAGTCCCTGTCAGGAAAGCCCTGGTCCTGCAGGGGGATGGTTTAAACACCTCAGTGATGTTTAACAGCAGGACAGACTTTTATGACCAGTCCTGGAAATTTGGAGAGACAGTTTTAATGGCAGGGATGAGCTCTTTGGCAGGACAGTGCGAAGGGAACAAATTCCAGTCAAAGCGAAATGGGGAATGCGTTCACAACTCCTTCCTCTCCTTCCTTGAAGTCCGGTGTGCTTCTAAACTCATTAATTAATGCATTATCCATAATTTATTGTTGATTATGGCAGGTCAAGTTGGGAGCTTCCGGATCTACTGGACGGTAAAATCCAGGCCATCAGTGACTCCGATGGCGTGAACTATCCCTGGTATGGAAACACGACAGAAACCTGCACCATCGTGGGTCCCACAAAGAAGGAGTCCAAGTTCAACATCAGCATGAACGACAACTTTTACCCGAGCGTGACGTGGGCGGTGCCCGTCAGCGAGAGCAACGTGGCCAAACTCACAAGCATTCACCGGGATCAAAGCTTCACCACCTGGCTGGTCGCAACCAACACGGCCACCAACGAAATGGTGACCTTGCAGACTATCAAATGGCGCATGAGGCTGGGCATCGAGGTGAATCCCAGCAGACCCTTGGGGCAGCGTGCCAAGCTGCAGGAGCCCTCTGCCCAAGAGCAGCCCCAGGTCCTTAGCAAGAATGAGCCAATACCACCCAGTGCCCTTGTCAAACCCAATGCCAATGATGCTCAGGTACTCATGTGGAGGCCAAAGGATGGACCACCCCTTGTGGTGATACCTCCAAAACATCGATAATATAAACCTGGCGTCCCGGCATCAAAAGGGAGAAAAGAACCCCCAAAACTCCGAAGCGAAACAATCACGTAGGTATTAGAATACATGCGTATAATCTGAGCAAAATCAAAATGCACTTTTGAGTCATTCAGATGCAACCATTCTACCTTCTCCCATTGGGACGGATTTCACTGTGCTAAAGCTAAAGAGGAGACCTTGGACTGGGGTCTGTCTCACCACTGGATTCCTAAGGGAAGACACTAACACTGATGTCTACCCATAGAGCTTTTATTTTTTCTTCTTCCCTACTTCAGTTACTGTTCGAACTTCAGTCTCATTAGCTTGTCCAGACTGCCCAGAACAACAAGAACATTTTATTTGGGATTTTAGAGTCTTTTTTTCCTTCTTTTTTTCTTTTTGGTTGAGAGTGAAACAACTTCCTGGAGCAAAAAGTGGACTATTTAAGATAAAGATTTTTTTTTTTAAGCTGTAAAGTTCTGAGTTGCAAATCCAAGTCATGCGGCCTTATGTAGACTTTGCTTTGCATTGCCAAACTTTTGCCTTAAAGCTACATTTGAAAAAAAAAAAACCAACAAAACCACCACCAGGCAGAATGTCCTTTCTACAGAGTTTTTTGGGAGAAAGTTTTGGAACAAGGAATAGATTGTCAGCGTGTCACGGGCTGATGGATGCAAAGGGCATGAAATTAGAAGAAGTGTGATGAAAAGAAAATCTTCCTGGTTTTAAAAGCTGGAACAAGGAAGCGTGGAAATAATCTCAGTTTCAAAGCAATGCAAATAACAAACCTGCTGTAGGATGTCTCTCAAGTGGGAGCTACTAGGCCATCTCCCTGCTTCGCGGAAGGGGCAGCAAGCGAGCTTGTGCTGCCTACTCTGGGTGAGCTCACTCTCCCATTAGCATCAGGACATGGGATAATCTCACAGCTGGAGTTGTGGCCCTGGGAGTCCACAGGAATCAAGAGGGGGAGATGTCCCACTGGGTTTGTCTTCAGCACACGCAGACGTTTGCACAGCTAGCCCACGGTCTCACCTTCTCGTGGCGTAAGAGCCAGTGGCTCACGCAGTGGCTGTGGTTGGGTGAAGCTCTGTTGCCCCGTTTTCCTATGAAATCCAAATGACGGTGCTGTAAGAAGAGCAGGATACATAAAGGATCCTTCTGAAGTCATTGGGGACACATGGGTCTATGCGAGGGCAGATCTTATCTACCGGGTCTACCCAGCAATATCCATAATTCAGGAACAGCCACGTCTGAAAGTCACAGGCACCCGCTGCTAGCAAACACTAGAAGGAAAAGCTATGAAAAACGCTCTCCTTCCCACGATAACGAATCACACTGGGGTTAGCAGATCATTCTCTTCCACATGACCTCGTGATCTACACAACTGTGGGAACGGGGTACAGACAGGACCATGGGTGATTCTGTACCTGTCTGGTTACGGCACAAACATCTGTGCAGTAAGGGGTAATGCATGAGAAGGGCAAGCAGGGCAACAGCTTGGGTGTCGCTCCTCCAGTGAGTCAGGTGCGCTTGGAGCAGGAGGTGAAACCTGTGGGTTGTCATAAGGACCTGGTCCAGATGGCTCCGGAGGTAACCAGAGGCGCTCCTGCAGAGGAAGGCGGCACAGAGAAGCCGTTTGAATGGGAGGAAGTTCTGCAGTAGAGGTGGCATCTGGAGGGTAGAGCACAGGGCGGGGAGCAGAGGGTCTGCTCTCTTGCTCTAGCACATGGCCCGAGGCAGATCACTTCCCCTTCCCGCCACAGCTCCTTCCCCTAGATAACGTTTCTTCCTCTTACTAACAATCTGCCTCAAGAGCTAGGACCGACGAGAGCTCAGCGTGCCAGATACAAGCCTGGCCCTGCTGAGCTGGTCTGAACAGGTCTCACAGCCACACACTCGCTGCTCAGAAGGCTTTCCCCTTGGAGAGGCACCGATTAGCTGCTATTGCCATCTTCATCTTCCACATGGCACACTACCAGCAAGAAATTCTCCTTCCTCACTTCTCCAAAGTGAGATTCCTCACTTCTCCAAAGCCATCTACTTCAGCAACTGATTCACCATCACCACCTGCCTGGGGAGGGCATGTCCGGAAGACATGTCCCCCACATGACAGTCTCAAACCAGCAAACAAGAATCCTGGGTCCCTGCAACCAACCCCCCGTTTCCCGGGCAGCCTGCCCTCCTCCCAGCACTGCTTTCCAGAGGTGCTCAGCCACCCAACTGCTCTCCCCAACAGGCAGATCTTGGAGGTAGGAAGTCCAGCATCACAAGCAGCTTGCAAACGAACAGACTGGATCAAACCCAAATCCATGAGCCAAAGGTTGCCTAAATCTAGGCTTTGGGACTATGAAGGATGAAGCTAGGGAGACCTTGACTTGCACAGTCACTCTCTATATTAAACTCCATTTTCTTACGCGGATTCAAATCCGGACTACAGCTCTACTGGCACAGCCCTTTGGGACCTGTTTGTATTTTCTCCGAGGCAATACATGCAGAAGAGGACAAACTGTGAGCTGTGTGTGAACAGCTGATGACGCTTGCACGCACCCCGGCTCCTGCTGAGGTGCACTTCTGGGCAGTGCCGCGGGTGGGAGCAGAAGGGTGTTTACGTCTGGTATTCACTTTGTCTCCAGGTGCTGAGGACTTACAGTTCTCACTGATGTCAGCATGGGTCGAAGAAATCGGACCCAGTTGTCTTAATTAGCTGCACGAAGGAATTCCAAGGAAAGATTTCTTCTCAGTCACCAAAAACCACATTCAGGGAACACCTATGTCCTTTTCCACTTAGCTTTGTGTTGGACTTAGTCTCCCAGTGCATTAAGTAAACCTGGTTCCTCCTACTCCCTCTACCTGGTGGACTAGATGAATCCGTGCAATTCAATAGTAACCTCCTGGCTAATTTGTCCTCTTGCACTGAACGGACCCGGCTAAGCAGTAAATACGAAATTCAAATTTCACGTTGGGGTCGGCTTTGCATGGACTTCTCCCTTCCCAAAGAATGCCTTTATCCCATGCCTAGGTTGAAACGTGCCCCTCCACCTCCATTCGCGTCACCAGACACGGCACAGAAATGTGATGCTGCCTCTATTGAGATTCCATGCGTTGTGATTAAAAGTGATTGTTTTTTCCAATGCTGCTTCATTACAGAACTGACGGGACAGACGGAGTATCAAAGGATCGGTGGCTGGGAGTACAGGTGCTATAGACATCGCTGCTCACACGGCTGCTTAATGGCCGTGTGGTTAGAACAGGGATTGACAGGACCCCAACGGGGACTTAAATGTCAGGGGATCTGGGGCATCCTGCACCGAGTAAGGTGGTAAATAGCAGAGGGAAATAAAGCTCCTTCTCTGGCAGCTTCTTGCAGAACCAGGAGTGCACAAAGGATACGCTGGGGAGGTGACGGGGCACCAACATGGGACACTGAAGTACCTGAGCTTGTCTCTGCCTCACCCCTCCCATCAGTGATGCTCAGCTCTTTATAGCCCCAAATCACCGCAGGAGCTGAGAGTGTAGCCTGACCCTTCCTGTCAAAATCGTGTCGTGGTCCTGGGTGGGAAGCAGCGGGGCAAGCCCTGGCCGAGACCCTCAGCTGCCCCCTCTGGGGCAGGGGCTGGCAGGCACCGCTGAGCAGGGCCAACACGCTGAGCAGCATCACTGGCTGGTCCTCGGTTCCCACCCCTGACACCGAGACAAGCGTGGGAGGGAGGAGCAGCCCCGTGGAGAGTCAGCAGAGATTAAGCAGCGCTGGGAAGGGGTAGACCTGTGGAGCTGGCGCGGCGGGGAGCACGGCAGGGTCCGGCAGCGGGGG